>NW_019741302.1:962910-1145981 GCF_002891405.2 Cryptotermes secundus | reverse complement strand
AGTCTAAATTTAGTTTCCTATTACTGTCGATGAGATAGTTTATATTTATATCACCACAAATTATAAATTCAACTTTTGAACTATGCAGTACATTTAGGATGGTTTCTAATCTATTTATAAAGTGATTGAAGTTTCCAGATGGGGCTCTATATAAAGTCAGTATACAAATATTAGAAAAAGGAGAGTCTAACTTTAGAGCACATGCTTCCAGATCCTGGTCTTTGCAATAATCTTCTAAATTTATTTTAGTAAATTTTAGGTTTTCGTGTACAAAAGTACTCACTCCTCCTTTCTCCAGTGTTTTCCTACAGTATCTAGCACCTAAATTATAATTTTCTAAGTGAAGAAATTATGTCTACACAGTACCCTGCAGCAGTTGAAGGTTTTAACCAGCATATGGTAGAGAGGCAGCTCAAACCACCATGCATGAAACAGGCAGGCTGTTCTTCCATACTTGTGCAACGGACCAGAGTTCTCTAATTGGAATGGTCTTTGTGATAAATTTGAGTTTCTGAAAATCGCTTTCAGACAATGGATACAGTAGCCGACAGATTCATGAGGCTCTCCTTTCTCCAGAGAGCTGCTTTGCCGAGAGAGGATCCTGCCTCTTTGTTCTTCTGCTTCTTTATTTTTGTCCCCCTTCACTTTTAATTTAGTTTTTTCTCTCTTGCTACCTACCTTCTTTCTACATGTACTTTCTTCCCATTGGTATCTGCTCTTTGAACACTGACCGTTTGGGTCCTTTGAGAATCCTTTTTCATGGTTCCTTCCACCTACAGCACCTCTTTATTTATTTAACCCTCCAAATTTCATTTGATTTTATTTTATTTGTATTCTCTTATGATCTTTCTATCAGTACAGTGGTGGTCTGTGGGCTGGTTGATAGGGGTTTGATTCCCAGAAGGAACAAAAACTGTTTTTTTCACTCCACAGCACCAGGCAGTTTCTAGGGCCCACCCAGCCGCCTATCCAGCTGGTACCAAGTGCTAGTTCCCCAGCAGTAAAGTGACTGGGGCATGAAGCTGACCACTAACCTTGTCTAGTTTCACAGTCAAGAATGATGGAGCTGTACCTTCATTTGCCCATATACTTTCATGGTGTGGTGTGTAATTAAGAATGGGGGCAACTTTATCTTACCTTTACCCACCTCCATTACTGCCACCACACTTGTTGTTTTCTCCCTTGACAACTGCCTTTTTTATAACATTTACTTGTTGATCCCATTGTGTCCTGTTTGTTCGCCCACAGGCGTGAGACCAGTCCTTCTCTCCCTATGTCCAGACCATTTTTTCTCACACCTGACCTACTCTTTTGCTGGAAATAGCATGTTTCTCCAAAACACTTGTATCTGTCTATCAAGCTACAAGACATTACATCCCAGAAGACTACAATTCTTATACTCACCACTGTCAGAACCTCACATCTCTCCTAGACTGAAGGTATTTGTGAACCGGTTTTGTAGAATATATTGACCTAAGAGGGAGGAAGTAATGGAAGGCTACAGAAAATTCCGTAATTGGGAGTTCAATAATTTGTAATCTTTACCAGCTTTCATCAACATGATCATATCAAGGAGGATTTGATAGTCATGGCATGTAGCATTCATGAGAGAGCTAAGAAATTCATACAAAAATTTGATCAGAAACTTTAACAGAAAGGATCATTTGGGAGACCTAGGCATAGATGAGAGGATTATATTAAATTCAGTCTTAAAGAAGTTTAGTAGGAGGGTGTGGCATGTATTTATCTTTACTAACTGAATGACTATGAGCTTCTCAAGGACTTTGTCTTTTGCAACAGTAACACAGTATAACAACTTCATGCAGCATGAAAATGCTAATAGTATGACTTAGCAGTAATGTACCTCATTTGTATTCTATAAGTGTGTACTTCAGATCTGGTCCATGACACTAATTATCTCAACTGGTATCTCGTGTTTTTCATCAGCGTTTCCAGGCTAATGCTGGGAAAGTACATTCAAATGAACTGTTACTGCTTTCTCTTCGGTCCCTTTCAGTTCAGTACATATAATTGACATCTTTTTTTATTATTATTATTATTGCTAGTGGGGTGGGACTAAGTCCCTTGTACTGAGGCAACTTCTGGCCTATTGTACCAGCCCCAGATGATAGGTGAGGGTGGTTGTGGAGCAGTTGGTGGAATGAAGATTGGCAAGGGAAACTGAAGTACTCTTGAGAAAACCTGCCCCAGCGCCACTTTGTCCACCACAAATCCCACTTGACCGAACCTGGGCTGCCTCGGTGAGAAGCCAGCGACTAACCGCTTGAGCTGTGGCGCTGACTAATTGACATCTTTCTTCAGCCAGTGCTAAATAAGCCCTGCAGTTGATAGAGTGTTGTTATAGACTCTACAAATGTAGGAAAATATGTCTGAGCATCATTGAGTGTTACAAGTACAAACATGGGTTGGCCAACCAGCGGAGAATCTGGGAGGGACAAGAATGCTACCAAGCGATAGCACATATGGAAAGAGGCCAATCCATCCTTGTACTCCCTCTTGTCCCTTTCCATTCGTATCTCCCCCCACCCCTTTGTGCCTGTGTGTGCATGTCCCATACTCATAGATATTTGGTGTCAAGCATAAAACCAACTTGCATATTTCTTTCTCTGTTCCTGTGGCCCTGTATGTATTCATAGATGGGATGATTGGAAGAAAAGAGGCATTAACATACTTCTTGAATACAGCAGAGCACAGAAAGTTGTTGTGTTTCTGTGTTTTCCTTGTGCAAAGTGCATGAAATCAGGACACAGTAGAGAGATCACCTCTGAAACTACCACACAGATTTCTATGAATTTTGATATCAGAGATACTGCACTAATTGTAATGGAACAGATTCGAGCTTGGTTCGTAATAGTGATATGTAACCCTTGTTACATGACACTCAGATTGTACTTCATAAATTTTGTCAAATGTGGCTCATCTTGGATATTTTGTTTTGTTTTAGTTTTGTTTGTTTTGGAGTCATTTTGGTCCTTGTGACAAACTCTACTACCTTTAGAGGAATGCTGTTTATAAAAATGCAGTCTTTTTGTGTTTTTAGACCTTTTTGTTCTTAACAGAATGTGAGATGGATATGGACAGATCAGCTGAGATAAGGATTATAGGTTAGCCAGACAGAAACTGCTACAGTGCACAGTATATTGTCCTTCAAAACATTGCTTCTGTCACCTCTTAAGAATACTTTAAAGGAGAAAGGCAGTTGTGAGAGGTGATAAAAAGTAAAGCCATCCCTGTGCTTAATTAGTGAAGCACTTATGTCATAAACACATGGGGTAGTGGAGGTATAGCTCCACTTTTCTTGACCTCTGCACTAGATGGAGGTGAGTGGCAAACACTGGCGCAGAACTTTGCACCTACTGTCATTTTATTTAAAACTTACATACGCTGAGTTGCTTTGAGCAACAGCTAGGAACTGGATTGCCAAGAAAAATGTTACCTTTGGGCTGGGCATTAATATTAAATTCAATGACGACAGATTTTCTTCCATCTCAGTAGAAGACTGGTAGCAGGACATGATCACATGTGAAGTATTCAGGATGAGTACATGAATTATGAAGGTCTTTTGGGTGAGTCATAGGAAACTGTTATACCGTTTAGGAGGCGATAGTGATGGCAGTAGTGACAGTGGAAATCATACAGACTCTGGTAATAAACCAGATAATTTTTTTGATAATAGCCCCATTTCACACTCAAGTAGATGCTTGTGTACTTATGACTTAAGGCATAAGAATATATGTTATTGTGTTGTAATGTTGGATATGCATTAGGAGTAAAGAATAAAAATGTAAAAGTAATTGCGAGTGAACATTTTATAATGGGGCTTTAGTTGAAGTGTGTCACCCTTCCTCCCACAGTGTAGCTGCAACCAGTGCACCACTTCTTCTTGCCATACTTGTTCCCACATGCCATGTGTAAGAACACAGCTCGTACCAGAAATTCTGCGTATTCTCAGTAAAAGTTTCTTTGTTTCTGCTCTTGAAGCACCACAAATTTTGCATTATTTTTTGTATTATGAAAGAAGTACTCCAGAATTACTGTTTAGAACACAGCTTTGACTGTTCCTTAAAAGTGCAAATTTTTTTACTGTCTACTTCAGGAAAGTTAGATGAATTAGATGAGGGAAAACATCCATACCAAGAGAAGGACCCCCTGCCTCCATGGCCAAATAATACAAACCCCTACACTGGAGAGGTGGGAGGCCCACGTGGACCAGAGCCAACACGATATGGTGACTGGGAGCGCAAGGGGCGAGTGACTGATTTTTAGAAGACTGTATTCAAAAACTAGCATATAATGAATAAATTTTAGGTAAGTTCTCCTTGTCTGTGTTAAGAACATTTTACAGTTTTCAGAATTAACCTTTTCAGTAATAAAATTTCTTTTTTGGCACCTGCTGAACTATGTACTCGTAGTCTGTGGGTCTTCTTCTTCTTCTCCTCCTCCAGTTTCAGGAACCATCACTAAATTCAAAGAGCACTGTCATCAAAGATGTGCTGCCTTGTAGTCAGAAGTTTACCACCATTTTGGTTGAATGCATTGCCTCCATCTTCAGGGTTGAATAGTAAGCAAAGTAAGCAGCAAGCTGAGTGAAGAGCATTTCTCCAAAAACATTGCTGAACTTCCACCAGACTATGCAACTTTCCATCCCACTGCTGTGAGAACTTCAGATCTCGCATATTTCTATGCAATCACCGTCACATCTGTTAATTGGTGCAGTCACTATCGTTACATCAGTTCCAGACTGATAAAGACTTCCACAGCTTCCAGTAGCAAAATTCCAGTATTTCATTTGGACTGTTCTGGCTATGGTAGCTACTGTGAGTGGATGACTTTCTTCCATATATTGTATAATCACACATCCAAAGAGGACTAATTTTTAAATTAATTTCAGTAGATAACTAAAGATAATAGCATGTGACACATTTTAAAACCAAGCAGATGTAGTGTATTTGCATGTAGCCAAAGAAAGCCCCATTATTGCTAATCACTCCAATCCCTTTATGTCAGTCTCTTTTATGCTGCTTCCTGGATTCCTTCTGACCGATATTTGTCCCTTACCTTTTATGATTTGTCCAGTGAGTAAGTTATTCTGACCATGTGTATTTTCCCATTTGTTTTGTATATCCATATTACTACAACATCTTATGTTTTATCCTCAGCACACTGTTTTCTGTTACATCCATTCTTAACTGTTTGTAACTATTTCATACTGCACATTATTCCACCTAGTTAAACATCTTCAGGAATTTGTAAGAGGATTGTTCAAGAGCAGATAAATGAAGAAGATTATTTATGGTGATTTATTTTATAAAACATACATGGGGAGGTCATACGATTTTAATTATCACCCAGAAGAAACAGAGACACAGGTGCAAGAAACTGTATGTGAGTTACTCCTTCTCTACATATGCCCCCTGCAAGGCCACACATTTTCCCCAGTGATGCATTAGCTGCTGTATACTTTGATCATAGAAGGTCTCATTTTGACTATTTAGGAAGTCCTCCACTGCCGAAATGACGTCATCATCATCTTGGAATTGCTTACTACAAAGAGGCTTCTTTAGCCACTGAAAGAGGAAGAAGTCACTTGGTGCCAGGTCTGGTGACTATGGTGGATGGGGAGAATTTCATATCCCAAACTGGCAGCAAGTGCCATCGTAGCATGAGCAGCGTGAGCCAGCACATTGTCATGAAGAAGTTGCACACCTTTTCCCAGCGTTCTGCATCGCTTTTTCTTGATTTCCTCCCGTAATTTTCTCAGAAGGTTCCGGTAATACTCACGAATGATGGTGACGCCCTTTTGCACATAGTCGGTCATGATGACACCCCGCTGATCCCAGAACACGCTCAACATCACCTTTCTTTCAAGTTGTCTGTTACTTTGTAAACAAAATTCCTAAATTTATTTTAAAGAGAGAAAGAAGTATGTATACTATTAATAGTATATTCTTAGAGTTAAGTTAAGAGAGATGTTAACAAATCGCGAGGTGACCACTATGGTAAAATAAGATGTTTATAAGAATGTACTACAGAGGGCCGGATGGGCATTGTGTAGGACATTTTTGTATATACATGATTTTTCTCAAAATAAGACACCATGAAAAACCACAAACATTTATAATGCCAGTTTTGCAGGATCATGCAAACAGGCACCTCACCCCTCAGAACAAGGTAAAACTAAAGCTCACAATATCAATATTCCAGCAGGCAACTTACAATATACACCAATTAATTAAAAAATCCATATTTCAGACAATATTGCAAGAATATAAACAATTAGAAATGGTAGAACATCACAAAATCATTGCATTATCACAGACCAGCGAAAACCACAGCCAGAGGAACAGTACCAGACAAAGAAAACATATGTGCCCCCCAAAACACGACTCATAGTACATGTACAATAAGCATGCATTTATATCTTTACTGTTTGCATCCTGTTGTATATTATAATTTGTGATATTCTGGCTGTCAACACAACAGTGAAAATAAACCATTCAAATTGTTTACATTGGTTTTATTTAATAACTGCTACATGTTTCAGTCCACATTTGGGAGCATCTTCAGGCAGTTTCATTAAATGCGGCTCATGTTATTGAGATATTTTAATACGGATCCATATTAATGTCAGCGTTAATGAAACTGTCTGAAGAAGCTGGAACTGCGTTGAAAATCTTTGACCCTAATTTGATTTTTTTACTTGCCTGGCTTATGGACTACAACATGTTGCCAAGGAGGTTAGATCCAAGTTCTCCCAAGTGAATAAATTAATTTCAATGAAAAAAAACACAGGTATTTCTGAAAGCTCCACATCGAGTGCAGTCTTATAAGCAGAACTTGCCAGACACATCCTTGCCCCCCGAACCGGTGCTAACAAGCTGGGAAGCCTGGATAGAAGCAGTCAACTTATACAGTGAACACTTTGGAACTTTGAAATCAATTGTAGCCGAGTTCCCATCTGAGTCACTGTTTTGGTGTGTGAATCCCAGGGTGGATTCAGCGATTAAAGTGACTTGTTCAATTGCCTACATCTGAAGCAGTTTCAGCTGGCTTATGGTGAGTATAAAATGTTTAGAAACCCAGGGATTTCCTCTGCAAGAATCTATGGACATAATGAAAAATGCTAGTGAAAATCTTAATGTTGTGAAAGGGGAGGCTGCTGACAGTGTGTCCACCAAGATGCATGCAGTGTTTAAGAGAAACTCTGAATTTTCGACATTTATCAGTGTCCAGTACTTAATGGAGATCACCCTGAAGACATTTATCCTGAGAAAAGTCATTGTTAAAATATGCACCAGTGACATCTTGTGATGTAGAAAGATCCTTTTTAGCCTACAAACAGTTTCTGTCAGATAAAAGAAAATCAGTGACCCCAGAAAATATGGAAAAGGTTCTAATTGTATTGTGCACCAAAAAATCAATGAGTGTGACAAAAGATTGTAAGTAAAGGTTGCTTGCAGAACTAAATATTACTTGTAATAAATCCATATATACATATTTCAGAGATTTTTGTTGTATAATTATGTAAATATTTTGCATGATGATACTACATAAAAAGGCCAGCTTTAATTATCAGTCAATGAAATTTAAATCAGAAGGATTAAAAGGAAACTTACTCTGTAATTTAGGTAATGCTCAGCTTGAAACCCTGACCTACAAATAAAATACATTTTGCCGATATTTCCAGTTGTCTCTGAGCCTTCTTAAGTGCCGGCCCTGTCCCTTGTGTGTCATGGCACATCTTCAGGTCACAGATGGGGATGGCTGCTTCCAGCTACATGCATAGGTCATAGCATGGCTTCTCAAACTGCGGGTCATGATCTCCAACGGGGCCTCTGACCTCTCAACAGTTGTTTAAAATATGGTTAAATCTAGTCACAGTTTAGGCAAGTCAGTGAGATCTGATGTAGTTGCTGTCCCAAAATGTAGCTGCATCTGGCAAAACATTTTTCGAATTTTTCATACCTGTACAATAACATTTTTTAGTTTACTGTAGGTGTGGAGAGGACGTAAAGCTACTTAGGTGTTTGCTGTCTCTATACAGTCTGATAGGGTCCTGTAATAGTGCGCAGAATTGCACTTTTCACTGACCAGCAGAGGGTTTGTGGGGGGTCGCATAGCTCTTTGTATTACTGTAGAGTGTTACTGTGTCACAACATTTGAGAAACCCTGGGTTATAGGCCTCTAGTGTCGAATTATATGATTATGAAAGATTGATTGGAACGGATATATAAGGAAGCGATTGTGGCCTGTTTGTAGTTACTATCAGAACATAGAGAAACTGGTAGAAAAAACAAACACGAAAAATCTCAGTCAAGATGTATTTCTGATTCAGCCGCGCGCCTTCTCGGCAGGTTATGTCCCACACATAACAACCAGATGCAATGTGGCTGAGTCTGCAATTTTATAAGCTTTTAAACATACTAAAGATTTTCAAATTAAAAATAACACCTTCACATGTAACATAAGGTGACAGTGCAATAATTTAGTAAGAGTGTATACATTTGATGATGGTGGAGTGATGCTGAAATATATGACAAGGTATATGAAATATGAAAATAAATGTTGCATTTGTGACGGTGGTTACACGTATGTACGAAAGACAAGGAAAGACAAGATTCGAACCAGATACTTACCGAATATGTTCTAAGCATTCGTTCGGTCTACTATGTCTGATATTTTGAAACTTTGTAGTAATTTTAATACTAATTAGGCGTACATATTTTGCTATGCTGGGAGAGATGCTGACATTTATCCAGCCATAGGATTTAATCTTGAAGATAGTCTGTCAACCCTTGTCCCCAGGGCAACGCATTCTGCAATGCATGCATCTCCCTCCTCTTGTTAGTCTATATGTGATACCTCATGGAGGGTCAGCAAAGCAGGCAAACCCTCCTCATAGCACGTATTTCATTATCCCTACAGCTGATCCTAACTAACATGCTTAGTTAAACTGTACCATTGGATAGCGGTATTATCGTTGGATCCAGCGCACTGCCTGGGCCCGAGACGTGATATAGACTTGCACACACACGTAACGGACTCTGTGGTTACTGAGCAAAGGCGACTTCAGTTTGAGGGAGGTAGCTGGTTCGAACGTCGACCAGCCTTGAGATGTTTGGCGGCGGTTCTCAGTCTATCCAGACGAAGATTAACCTAGTGCCATATTTAACCAAGCAAAATATAAAAATTGTAACTCTCATTGATTTTAATTGAGGTCCATTTATTTTAAGTTAAAAGATATCTCGAAAAATGTCTTCTGGGATGTGGCGCCGTGTAGATAGTGTTAATCGACGTTTCGGAGGAACGTATCGCCTCAGTCTTCAGGGTATAAGAAATCCGCGAACGAGAAACCGGCGTGAGCAAGTGGCTGCAGACTAGAGGCTATACGTTTCTCCGAAACATCGGTTAACACTATCTACACGGCGCCACATCCCAGAAGACGACATTTTTCATAGTCACCGCCGTGAAAAACTTCAAATCTTACAAGAGATATGTCATTCATATGTGAAATGAGAAGTTGGACGTACCATACAGTGCAACAATTTTAGCGAATTAGAGATACCTGATAATGGCCGTGTACGGCCTAAATATGTTGTGAGAAGCAAAAAAGGGACAATACGTAATTCCAAATTTTTCTTTAATACATAGGGCGGATTGAGATTGGGTCCTCCTGGCACACCGGCCACTGTTGGCCGTAAAATCCATACTTACCGTTCTATGAGTTGTATTTAATGTAGTACATCAGTGATGTAGGTCATCGTAATTGCTTATTGGTTATATGATTTCGCTATTACATTAGAAGTAAGCAATTAGAATATACCAAATAGTGCGCAGGTTTTTATGTATTGTATACCATACAGTATTACATAAGCTGCTGCAGTGTTATTTGCATTTGCTGGTCGAATAAATCGATGCATAAAATACTGACTGTAAAATTAGAGTTAAAATTCATGTTATTGGTCGTTTTATAGGAAGCTTTGTCATTATATTTCCCTTAGCTCCTTATGACAGTAGACTGTCGTAGCCGTAAGGCATACCGCACACCGGCATGCGTCAAGACATAATAACAGTCAAGACACGATGTCTGTGACATGAGGCAAAGGAAGGAGCACAGTTAAAACGAAGAATCACGAAAGAAGCAAGACTGCGTCTTTTGTCTGATGTCTTGATGCTTGTCTTGACCGGGACGCTGACAATTCTGACTACCGTACTTTGTGATTTTCCTCAGTCCTTCCAGGCAAGTATCCCGAGTTGGCCACTGTCGTTCCCTTCCAAATTTTTTGAATTCATTAGTCACTACTCGTGGTATTATTAGTCGTTAAAACCCGAAATACTGACAGCGTCACAAATAAACTATAAAAGTAGCTCCTTTTGATTTTGTTGGGGGTGTTTGCAGCTCTGTTATGGCCTTTCTTTGTGTTCTTCGCTTATAATTTATTGGCTATGATTTGTATATTGGTGTTATCTGCATCGAATTTGTATCGGAACTGTGAGTTATATGGGCTTGGGTTATATGAGTTTGGAAGAAATCTGTCTCTGCTTATTTCGTGAACTACTGTACCAGCATTCATTTGAAGAGACTGAGAAACATCGCAATTGTCTTAAGAATGCACTGGTTTTCATTTTCTGGTTACATTTAAAAATGTTTGGGCCCAATATTTACTTACTTTTTAGAACATTAAACTAAATATCTTGGAATATACCGCAACCCTTTCAGTTTTCGTTTTATATTTGTTCTCTTTNCCAGCATTCATTTGAAGAGACTGAGAAACATCGCAATTGTCTGAAGAATGCACTGGTTTTCGTTTTCTGGTTACATTTAAAAATGTTTGGGCCCAATATTTACTTACTTTTTTTAGAACGTTACGCTAAATATCTTAGAATATACGGCAACCCTTTCAGTTTTCGTTTTATATTTGTTCTCTTTTCACAACCATAAACAGCACAAACTGGTATTATACATAAGTGTGTAAGATATACCTGCGCAACACAATTCCCTTCTCAGCTGCTTCCGAACTGAAGTACAAGACGTCATATTCGTGACGTTCGTGACATCGTAGCATTTGAATAAGCACTTCCCCCACCCCCCGACCACGATAGGTCGTAAACCTTATTTTAAACGAAGCCCGTGTCGAAGTTTATCAAATGTCTCATGAACGGCTCAAAATAGATTGTATGACGTAAAACGCAGATCTCATTAAAAAAGTAAGTTTAAAGCTGTACTGCAGCACCCTGTTGCACGTCACTCATTTTCACTCGCATGCGACTTGTGTCAGAATCTTAAAATTCTTGTTTGTTTGTTTGTTTGTTTGTTTGTTTGTTTTTTTCCACTGGTGCACTACATGTTTTGGCAGATATGGTCATCATCAGGTGCTTCTAAATTGATGTTGAAAATTTATGCAGTTCCGCCAATGAAAACAATTCCAAATTTACTCTCTTTTATTCTCCTATATGTATTTATACGTCTGTAACATGTAATAGTAATTGTGTCTGCAGCTTGGCCCTCGAATGTTAACCATCAAACCCTGAAACTGTTTTAATTTAATTTAGCTTTTCTGAGTGTGCAGACATTACTAGGTATTCACATCTGATTGTTTCCTGCCATATGCTTGCCAATGCAGGATATTTGATTTCAAGTGTTGCAGGCACTCCCAGCAGATGAGGTTTCCTGGCGAGGGATACGCGCGTCACTGATCGGGCGCAGCTGTTAAGTTGGTAATTGGCCAGTCGCTTATGGGATCCGAGGCCGGAGACAACGAAGACTGAAGAAAAATATTTTCAGTCCTCACTAACCCTGCACAATATGTATCTCATTCACATAACAATATAAAAACAGAATTCCCCTAAGAAAAAGACTGCCGATATAGGAAATAAAGATAAAGTTGCCCTTGTGTTTAACTAATTAAGCACTACTATCTCTTCTACGTGACAAATTAAATCAGTTAAATCAAGGAGTATGATATGAACGAGATATATAGCACGCATGGGGGAAACGAGAATTGTATGTACAATTAGTTACAAATCCTAAATAGAACATAAAACTTGGGGTATCTAAGCGTAGAATGGAGCATAATGTTTAAATGTATACAAGAGAAATAATCTGAGGATATGAAAACTGAGTTTCGTAGCTTAAGGATATGCTGTGATGGTGTGATTTTGTATTCATGATTATGGAGCTCTGGATCAGTAATAACAGAGAATGCCATATTCACCTGAGTAGCTGTCAATTACAAACGAAAATCCCGTACGATGACGTTTATAGCCGTATAGTTCACTGCGCTTTCCACATCTGCAGGTGAGAGTTTCGTAGAAAACAGCTTTTAAAGTGATGTACTACGTTGCGATGCTGGGAGATTGGGTCGGAACCAGACTCCTCAGAAAGGACTGCATATATGGACTAACAAGGAATTCGCAGATTCAGTCATATGGCTACCACCTCTCTGGTATAGTGGCAGCCCTAGAAGAGCGCTCCAGGTTTCCGCCCTTGCAACCAAACAGCATCTGTTCAACTGTCATATATTACCAGAAAGGTAAAATTTTTAAACAGCCCTTGTGAGTTAGTTTCAGACCATGAAGTTAATTCGTGGTACTAAGATGGAGTTTTACAAATTCACATATTCTTAACCACGGCCTTAGGGGGAGATGAGTGACTGAGCTTCACATATCGACCGACTTTATCTTTTAGGGCGAAGGGTCCCGATCAGTGCCCACCTGTATAGGTAAATACTCGTATATCCGCCTAAAATTCATTCTTCTCGTAGCGATGAAGGGAAAACCTCCAGCACTCTCAGAAGCCCCTTAACTTCGGAGGTTACTCGAAGAGTAGTAGCTGAAGTGCACAGTTTATGAAGCTTTCCAGTGCCCATTTGTTTAGATATTAAGTTTTTCCATCCTATACTTTTACAGAGTACTGGCCATTTGTTCTTAATATCAAAAGCCAGATTACAATAACGTCCTTACATAAAATATTATACGTGAAAAGATGCATACCTAGAACACTTAAGAGACATCGCTTGCTGACAAATCGTAATTTACTTTTTATTAAAAAATTACATAACATTGAATATTTATGTTAATAAGTATTTATAAGATTCTAGTCTCAGCTGGTGATATTAAAAGTATTTGGTGGAAGAGTAATAAAACGGAGACACAAAGCTACTAGCCGCTAGTAAGAAGATTAGTCTCGAAGTAAGTAGGCCTCCATATGTTGTTATCTGTTCACCAGAACGCAGAACAAAATCATAACATAATGATCGCTAATAAATTTTTCGAAAATATGTTGAAGTTCAAATATTTTGGAAAGACATTAAGAAAATTACATTCACAAAGAAGTTAAGATAACGTTATATTTGGGGAATGCTTGTACCATTCAGTTCAGACTCTTTGTCTTTCCGTCTGCTATTTAAAATCAAAAAGTTTAAATATATGCAAATGTATTAGTGTGGGTCCGAAACCTGTCTCTCACATTAGGGGAAGAACATAGGGTGAGGGTGCTGAAGAAAACACAAAAAGTGTGGCAATAGGAACCAAAGAACAAGGAATAAAATACTAGAGAACCAAAACAAGAAATTATAGCAACCCCCTACCCAAACCGGAGCTATTGAGGGAAATATTTGGAAGACGAAGGCAACAGGAGGCGTAATTAGGAGCGGCTTGATTCTTACTCTTCGCGAAATACGTACATGAGGACGCTCAGAGCAAGAATAGTTCTGATTGGGAAATCTGAAGGAAACAGACCACTTGAAGGGCCCAGACGTGGGGACAGGATAATATTAAAATTTATCTTCAACTGAAAAGTGGGACAGAGTGCACTGGACGAATTCGATTTAGGATAGGGACCATTAGTGGACTCTTATAAGGGCGGTAATGAACCTTTGGATTTCATAAAATTCGGAGAGTTTTTTAATTACCTGAGCTTATCAAGAAGNTTACTGATGATGATGATCAAGAAGAATTCTGCTCCGTGAAGTTAGTATTTGTGCGTGTGTGCGTGAGCGCGATTAATATGTAACTTCATAATAACAATGAATCGGAAGTAAGATAAAATTTATCGTCCTCGTGACAATCAGTACGAAGACGAAGTTATCCCTGTGCTTAATTAATTAAACACTGTGCCATGAAGACATATGGGGAGTGGAGGTTTGGCTCCACCATTGTTGTATTCACCTTCACGCCCCGGCCGCTTTAGCCCCAGGGAAAGAACCCCCGGTACCAGTTGGATAGGAGACTGGGTGGGTCCCAGAGCTGTCTGGACGCTGTGGACAAGAGAAAAATCTTGAACTGCCGGGAATCGAACCCCGTCCATCCAGCCCGTACCTGTGCAGACTGAGTTAACACGATCACGACGAACAGTACTGAAAATGAGATTGAAGACTGAGAAGAAACATTCCAGTGTAACCTCCTACGAGTGTATCCGATGTCATAACCCAGAGGACCACAGCGTGAAATGTTATCTAGGCTATCAGTAGCAAGATGAGGAGCCGGAGTAGCGTAGTCGGTATAGCGACTGGCTGCGGGCTGGACGGCGGAGGGGTCGGAGTTCGAGTCTCGGTAGGGTCAAGAATTTTCTCTTTTCCAAGTTGTCCAGACCGGCTTTGGGGTCCACTCAACCTGGAGCTCTTTCCCCAGGAGTAAATCGGCAGGATCGTGAAGCTGACCTCTCACCTCCATCTAGTGCCGAGGTCAAGAAAATGTAGATCTCTACATCCACTCCCCCGCACACGTCCATGGAGTATGCTTAATTCGTCGAGCACAGGGACAGCTTTACCTTTATTAATAGCAAAATAAGACAGAATATGTGCATTATTGAAACTGATTGTCCTTCGTGTGGGGAAACCACTTGCAATATTACCGAGCCGACTGATGTGGCGGTAACGTTCTAGTTTTGTGTTTGAAAGGTAATCGGTTTGAATCTCGATTTTCATACTTTTCTTAGTCCTTCCAAGCAAATTCCAAAATTACGCCATGATCATTTCCTTCCAAATCCTTTCCACTTCATTCAATAATAATCCGATCGACGCTATGTAGTGTAGAATGGTAGGAGAGTTTCATAAAATAAACCATCATATACGAAATATTAGCACGTTTCTTAAGTTTTGAGTACATGTAGACCTATTTTCCAAACGCGTTTTCTGCTGTTCGGAACGTGTATGTAAACAAAAAGCTTAATAATAAAAAAGAAAAGAAAAATGTTTGTCTAAGTTAAACACAAGACCACCCTTTACAAAGGAAAAAGCATTATTTAAAAATTGAAGCACGCATACTAAGATAGCCAGCACATTTAGAGAGGCTGGAGGAATAAAACAGGCAAAATATATGACACGCGAAGAAGACGAAGAGAGTGTCTCGAAATAAGACGGATTGGCGACATGAAGAAGGAGCACGCAGTTAGGGGTGGCCAGACAAAGTAACAGAAAGGCAGACGGTTAGGTATACGTGAAATTAAATTGATTTTTCGTTGATTTTTGTCAGTGCAGATGCTTTGTGTCACGACGGGTTTCCACAGGTTGCATACCAGGTTACGGCTAGCGCTGAGAATGACAGGACAGGACTAATTAACTCAATGGACCTGAGTCCACCTTGACAATCCCCTAGTCGCTCAGCCACTCAAGAATTTCCTAACATTTTATGCAACCCGAAAGTTCATTACCGTGTTCACAACAGCTCTCTACTCGTCCCTATTCAGAGCCAAATCGATCTAGTCCATATCACCCCATTCTGTCTCTCTAAGACCGATTTAATATTATCCTCCCACCTACGTCTAGGACTTCCTAGTGGTCTCTTCCCTTTTGGATTTCCCACCAAAATCCTATATGCAGTCTTTTTTCTCTCCATGCTTGCTACATGCCCCGCCAATCCCATCCTCCTTCACTTCATGATTATAATTACACTTGTAGAAGAGTACAAGTTATATAGCTCCTAATTATGCAGTTCTCTGAAATATCACATAGTATAAAGGAGTTTCAGAAATAGTACTTCCAAATGCTAACTCTGCCGGTCACGGTAGCCGAGCGGTCTAAGGCATGTACTGTCTTCGCTCGCTTGGAAACCGGGATCGTGGGTTCGAATCCCACTCAGGGCAAGGATGTTTAGTTTCTGTGTCTGTGTACAGGTAGAGGCCTTGCGACGAGCTGATCACCCGCCCAACGAGACCTACCGAAGTGAACGGAGAAGTTCACGGAGGGAGGCCTAGGCGCACTGGGGCTGTAGTGCCAAGGAAAACAAATGCTAACACTAATGAACATGCCGATAACATTCAGTGATGACTGTATTACCTTTACCATTCCCACTTCTTAGTCGATAAATTGTAGGTTAGTATTTTGGCTCAAGCCATGACGCTTTGAACTTGTGTACGTAAGGGGACATGGCTCTCCATGGTTTGCTGAGTCCCTACATCCATATGCCTGGATAGTAGCCCAAATTGTGCATGACCGCCCCTTTCCACGTCCCTTTAAATTCAGTCACTAATCATCCTAACATGCGAAGCTGTAGACCTATAGTCTGAGCTGCTGACTGTCGTTAAATGCTAGTCTCGTGTGATCAGTCAGTAATTATTGAGCCCATCGAGATATTTCCTGCAGTGGACCCAGAGGTCCAACATTTCGCCCATGTGCTGAATCAGCTCCTGGAAGGTCATGTTCTCGTTCTTAAACTTTGACGGATTAAGCTCTCTGTTCTGTTCCCATTGAGATTTAATTAATTCTGAAATTCTGAATCTTATAGACATTCGGTAAGACTCCTTGGACAGGGGATCAGTCCATCGTAAGGCCGCTACCTTTACAGGACAATATAAACGGAATAAACACAGACAAACATCTATGCCCCGAGTGGGATTCGAACCGACGATCTCAGTGCTTGAACGGGCTGAGACATTTCGTGCCTTAGACTGCGCGGCCACTGTGATGGACATTATGTTAATTTATTGTCATATTTAGATACTATTTTAATATTCAGATGGCTGTGTTTCTTTCACACTGTCAGCTTACTTTCAGTTTTTCACGCTATCAGTACAATATGTTTCGGCCACACACGGCCATCATCAGGTACATCTGTATGTTGCTTTAAGTTGGTGCTCTGTATTGTTAATTGAAAAAGTGTTGAGAATTACAATTAATAATGAAAATTGAAGTTGACATTTAAAATCTAATTTTTTATCACTTGTAGGCTGAATAAATAGATCCACCTTGTGGTGCAGTCGTGTTGCCGTTTCCTCTTGTCTTTATTAGGTGTAGTGTTTGTTGTGGTGAGTGACTGCCAGTGCTTGTCTCAGGAAGAGAACATACAGATGTACCTGAAAATGGCCACGTGTGGCCAAAATTCGTACTAAAGGCGTAAGAATGAATGTAATGTGACAGTGTGGATAAGCTACAGAGTCATCTGGACATTCAACGGAAATTGCGAAAATAAAAATGGAATATAATAATAAGTTAATTGATAAAAGCAACGAAATGCTCAAATATAGTATCAGTATTATCTGCCTAAGATTCCTAGTGATCACTTAACCTTAGGTTTGAGCTATGTTTACGTTCGGATGGCTCATTAATTGCCTGTTTCGGTCCAGTATCCTCCCCTCCTTCATCCCCCCACCCCCGTGGTAGCGTTGTCGTCACTTGTTTACCGTTATCTCATAATTTCATGTACCATGTGATCTCCCCTTCCTCCAGTTGTTTAGAAAGAAAACACTCGTCTATTTCGATCTAAATAGTCATAGTCGGAAGCTGTTCTTTCGTTTGCCAAGGGTCGGAAAGGGTAGGTGGTGAAATTCTCTTTATGTTTGGATTCTCGTTCCGCCCACCGAGGGCAAGGGACCACCTTGTTGCAACGGGTGTGTCGGGAGCGTTGCAACAAGGGTTTTATTTTATTATGTGGTTGGACTTGTATTGTCCCCTTTCGTGTGATTGAATTTGGAAACTTAAAGAGCCATCTTTTGCTTGCCATCGGCCGAGCGAAGTGGTCGCTAAATTCCGTTTCGACTGGGTTTTCTAAATCAATGTTTCTTAACCGCCGGGCCCTCGTCTTATAAAAAGAAAAGAATTTACCGGCCCGCGGTCTCACAAAGGTTGAGAACCGCTGTTCCAAATTGTGTTTGGATTCTTTGCTCCGGCCGTTGAGGGCAAGGGGCCTTCTCGTTGCAACAGTATGTAAGTTTTTCTTTTTTTTCGTTTGGAGGTGTTCTAACAAGAGTTTGGTATTATACTGTTGCTTGTTTGGGCTTGTTGCTGCCCCATTTCGTGTTGTTGTAAGGCTAGATAATGGAGCAACATTGCGACTTGGGTTGTCCGCAATATCACGTGAGTTTGGTCATTTTTTAGGTCGGGGGCAAATAGACGGTCCAAGTGGGCTACCTTATGAATGTTCTTATATGAGTTTCAGTCTGAACCGACCAAGGTGATCAAGGACATTTGTTTCATATGCATATTTGAAGTACTAATATAATGGTTTAAGTGTTATTTAATATTTATTATTGTTATTGTTATTAAATACTCATTTTTTATATTCAGTCTTTTCTTACTAAAGCTAAGCTTGGATACCCCGTTCCATCAGGTACGATCAAGGGAACATTGAGAACAACGACAGAACCAGGGACAAAGGCAGCGATCGTCCCCCAAACTGCAGGTTAAAGAGTAGACGAGCTGTTAAAATTTTCCAAATATATTTACATATTTATGTGTCTGTTGATAGATAGGATGGGATGATATGGACTGGATTGATCTGGCTCAGGATGGGGACGACTGGAGGGCTCTTTTGAACACGGTTATGAACCTTCGGGCATTGGGAAATTCTTGATTAGCTGCACAACTGGCGGCTTCTCAAGAAGGACTCATCTCCATGGAGTTAGATATTACGAATCTGTTATTTCTTCCTGTGTGTTACAAGTCCCATACATGCCACTCTTCCTAATTTAATCACCCTAACCGCAATAGGCGACGAACGCGAACTGAGAAGTTTCTCGCTGTGTAAGTTTATCTGTGTTTGAAAGTATCCTCTGAGTCAAGTTCTGCACTGAAGTCTCACGTTGTACATTGGAACCCTAATAAATGTGAGGGACAGGTAATCAATATATAGCGGAGATATATCGTGACTCAGAAAGCGAAATGTCAGAAACAGATGGCAGCATGTAACTCGTTTTCCCGAGGAGATTTCAAACAGAATCTATAGAACGTGTTACTGGGAAAGTTGGTCAAAGTTTGGCCCTAATCTCGGCCGGAACATCGGCTCTCATGATAAGATTTTCGTGGCTTTTGTGAGTCCCTCCAGACATATGCAGCGATTGAACCTAAAATTGCTTGATCACGGTGGCCGCGCGGTCTAAGGCATAAACTCTCTTCGAATCCCATTCAAGGCATGGATGTCTGTGTGTGCGTTTATTCCGTGTTTATATTGTCCTCTGTGTAGGTAGCGGCCTTGCGACGGGCTGATCACGCGTCCAAGGAGTCCTACCGACTGTGTGAAAAAGATTACGAAACTGAAGAAGAGGCCGGGGCCCAACAGAGGGCTGTAGAGCCTTTGATGAATGAATGAACTTGAAATTATGCCACTACCACTTCCTTCACCATTCTTTCAAATTCATTATTCATCAATCATCTTACCGTTCTACGCTATGCAATCTGGGCTACTGACAGCGTCAAAAAATAGATCACAAATGGAGAAATTTTTGCGATGCCGAGATAATACTCCTAGATTAGAATCCACTGTAGTTTCTGATAAATGGTGACTCTTTTGAGGGGGAAACTAAAGGATAAACACGAATATATCGGAGAATTTATTCTGCACGAATACTCGTATATCTTTTTTATGCTCTTATAATTCTGTTCCGTGACATTTATCTTGGAATTTGTATAAGAAGACAATCTCCTGTCATTATAGTGAGATGATGATGAGCTCAGCTATTCATAAATTAGAATAATGTAAATTTGAGCCTGTATAATTAAGCACCACGCCAAGATGACGTGAGGGAGAGGCTGTATCGCCCCATAAATTCTCAATCTCGGCACTATATGGAGGCTAGTTGTCAGCTTCACGCAGCGGCCGCTGCATCCCCAGGGAATGGACCCTTGAATAGGAGGTGGATGTGGCCCCAGAACTGGTCTGGATATCGTGGATGAGAGACAAAATATTTTGCCTCTGTCGGGAGTCGAGCTCCTGATGTCCTTACAACCAGTAATACAGTCGTTGTGCCGACCGAGTTACCCCAGGTCAAAATATGTGCAAAATGCCTTAGCTCACTTTGAGTGTACGCATGCGCGGGTCATTTCATTGATAAAGGGCATAATGAAAGAGAAGGTTAAGAATAAGATGAAAGGACGGGAAAGAAGAGAGGGAAGGAAGAGGAAGAGAAGAGGAAATGTAGTACTAATAGAAGATTAAAAGTGAGGTGACGTAAATGAAGAAAGAGAAGATAAAAAGTAAGGAAAAAGTTGATGGAAGAGTGAAAAGAAGGAATATTAAGAGCAAAAGACAGAGGAGGAAGAAGAGGAGAAGTTGTAAGAGATAATAGAGCTATAGAGTGGGAGAAGAAGGAGAAGTGTATATTGAAGCAGAAGAAAATAATGAAATGGATAATGAATTGCCCGAAAAGTAAAATGGAAGA
This sequence comes from Cryptotermes secundus, assembly GCF_002891405.2. Lineage (NCBI taxonomy): Eukaryota > Metazoa > Arthropoda > Insecta > Blattodea > Kalotermitidae > Cryptotermes > Cryptotermes secundus. The sequence continues at coordinate 1,125,367 of NW_019741302.1, read as the reverse complement.
AAGGCAAGACTATTGTGGGTGTACTGTAGATAGAGGGAGAGCTTTGTGATTTGGTGTAGATACGTAATTGACCTACTGTGGACAAATTTTCTGATTCGTCAGAATTCTGTTATAAATAGGTCTAACTCTTTGTGCGACAGTAGACCAGCATGTTAAGTGAGTGTGGAACACATTTTACCTACGGGTTTGTGAAGACTCCTAAGGATTACAGACTTGCTTCGGGGGATAGGGCATGACGTGCCGGTGTGAAGCTTTTGTCCTGCGGCCTCGCATTACTGGTGCTACAATTTCTCACGAGGATCCACCCAATAAGCCGGAAAGCAAAAGTGCTCAAGTCCTTTTCTGGCGCTTGACCCAGCACAAATGCTGCACAGCTGCTCGAGAGAAATAACATATTGTAGCCTGACGCTCCCTTAAGGTTACTCCATACTGTTTGTTCCAGGAGTGTTTTGAATCTAGAGTTCTAAAGAACGAGGAGCTGGAATATATATATATATATATGAATTAAATTCACATAATTACTGGGTTTTAGGACTTTTTCTATCGTCCGGTATTCTAGAGAATAGAAAACACGACGTTTCGGAAACTGGATCTGTTTCCGTCCTCGGGTGAAAGGGGAGGAGACACCTACTAAGTTGGGTCCTTTCGAAAGAACTAATCTCAATCACTGGACAACGTATGTCAGATTTACACAGCTATTTAATCACTTGAGACCAAACTAATTCAGCGGGAGATAACAAGAAAATGTACAAGAAAAATTGTGATGAAGCACGCACCCTTTAGAATCTACATGAATTTAATTCAGGGATAGCTTTACTGTTTTAATATATATATATATTTATATATATATACATAATAGGAACCAGTGTAATTAGAAATTAAACTTCTGACACTAACAGAGGACAGACCCCACGATAAATAATTCAGTTCATGAATACTGACTGCCGGTCACGGTAGCCGAGCGGTCTAAGGCATGCACTGTCTTCGCTCGCTCGGAAGCCGGGATCGTGGGTTCGAATCCCACTCAGGGCATGGATGTTTATGTGCGTTTTTCTGTGTTTGTCTACAGGTAGAGGGCTTGCGACGAGCTGATCACTCGCCCAAGGAGTCCTACCGTATGTGTAAGATCTCGAAAAACCGAAGTGGACGGAGTTCATGGAGGTAGGCCTAGGCCCACTGGGGCTGTAGTGCCAAGGAAAAAAATTAATACTGACTGACCCCAATCACAGCGGCCGCGGCAATCTAAAGCCCGAAATGCCTTCGCCACTCAAATACTATGGTCGTGATTTCGAATCCATCTGGAGGCATGCGTTGTCCTATGTAGGTAGAGGCCTTGCGACGGGCTGATCCCCCGACCTAGGAGTTCTACCGACTGTCTATAAGATCCACATTTCCAGATTAATTCCGATGGGAACAGGTCAAAGAGCGTTAAGGTAAAGGAAGAGAAAGAAGCAGCATCAGTTCAAGGATCGTTATTTTTAGCAACGGTATTTCAATTTCGGAATGATGTTACTTGGTCATCCTGGTTGGGAGTTTGGTCATCAGGTTAACATCATCTCGAAAAATATACAAAATAACCTGTTTATATTGGCCATCTGTGGTCCCACTCAAATCCGGTTAACTTAAGCAGGTGACCACCTTAAAGAAAACTGTGTTGAAGTTTCCCACTTACATGTACGCAGTGACTTCACTATACTGCTTCACGTCTCTCAGTCTACCGTTCAGAAACGTAACGGTTTAGAATGGATGGGCAATGTAGGGACAAAACTAAGAAAAGTTTATATGGATAATGAGTTATATCTTACTGCTTGGAATATGCTAAATTTAGGCCCAGACTGAACAAGCTCGAAGATGCAGGGGATGAGATTCTGATAATCAAAATGTATTATAGGTGGTTGGCTCACGTATGCACTATAGATCTCAGACGCACACGTTTACGCCCGAAATTTTTATCGAGAAATATAATATAAACCGCTGCTTTTTGTTAGTGATGCTGTTTATAGCACGGCCAGAATTCCAGCTGCCTTCACTGTAATTTCATGATTTTCCTCAGATCCTCCTGGCAAATGTTTGGATATCACGTAAATATATAATATATTAATAATATAGGATTTCGTTAAATAATAAACTGTACCCGTCTTATATGTTTGTGGGTGCGTACAGCGATGCACAGCTCAGAACCCCCTTAGGTTTCCAGACCGGTTTGCAGTTTCTTAAAGTTAACTTGGCGTATTGTTATTTGCGACTTGTTTAAGAAAGGGGCAGATGGGCACAGCTGCCTCCTCTCACCCCTTGCAACATTCGTGGCAAAGCAGAAGCTTGCTGATACGAAGATATTTCCCCGAGCAACTAAATTGAAGTAAATATACCAATATTATTTTGCTCCTGGGCAAATCAATACGAATATCCAAACACGTAATATGAGCCAAAAAAATATAACTGACGATTATGAAATGTTGTTGCCCTTAGCATAACTTTTCCAATTTCAGAGAATTGATTCGTGACTGAGTACAGAAATTTTAAAACACGAATCGAACGTAACATTTGTCCCTGAAGTATACAATTGGTCACTGGATGGCAGTTTCAATAGATAAAAACCTCTTTTCCTACGAGATCTCGCTATAAAACATAATTGAAAGTAAATTATGTCATTGCCCTTTACTTGCTGTAAAAGGTGAAGTTATGCCTGTGCTTAAATCATTCAGCACGACGCCATTAAAATGTATGGGAGAGTGGAGATATAGCTCCACCATTCTTGACCTCGGCACTAGATGGAGGTGAGTGGTCAGCGTCATGCCCCGGCCGCTCCCCCNCCCCCCCCCGGAGCACGCGGTAGCATAGTTGGTTGAGGCGCTATGCTACAAGCCGGAAGGTCGCGGATTCAAGTCCCGATGACGTCATTGAATTTTTTCAATTGACCCAATCCTTCCAACCTCAGTATGGCCCTGGGGTCGGCTCAGCCTCTAACAGAAATGAGTTCCAGGAATATTCTTGGGGGTAAAGCGCGGCCGGCGCGTAGGGCCGACAACCTTGCCGCCATCTATGAGCCGATTGTCTAGAAAATGTGGGAACCTCAACATCTCACAACGCTATGAGCCTCCACGGTGTATTTTTGCTTACTGGCCAGGCTTCAGAGTGTGCTCAACACGTCACTTTGAGCAAAAGGTTGACCAATACGTCACGGAATATTGTGTATATTTATGTTCCATAGTTTAGGCTTTTCACTAACTCTTTCACCTATTAGTCCGAATTAGCGACGGTGTGCTGTGTCTTAAATCGAAAACATAACAGCCTTGCGCGTAAGGTGTACCTGATAGTCTTTATCGCAAAGCCGGCTTTGCCGTTACGTTTGGGCCCTCGCTCCTTTTCCGCGATCGAGGCGATTCGAAGTGGTGCTAATATCACAGAGTGTGACGCTTTATTACATACTTCTCGAAGAGAGTCATGAAATATAAATGTCGAAAATGATATGCAAAGAAAATCCAAGGAGAATAAGATGGGTGAAGCATTCAACACGCATTAGAGATCTTAGAAATTTTATAGTAAATTTACCCGTAAAATTAAAGGGAAGACCATGTTCTGGATGGGATTATAGTATTAAATCGAGCCTAAAGAAATAAGGAAGGACGGTGTGGACTAGTACTGGTGGCGGGCTCATGTGAATATGGTATATTTCCTGCTTCCATTGAAGGAGAGGAACTTTTTGAGTAGCTGAACGACTGTTAGATTCTGGGAGATGACGCTGTTCTATGGAGTTAGTTGAAACTTTATTACTACCAGAATATGTGTCGAGATATATTTAATTTAAATGATATTGGACTGATACTCAAAAACACCTGCCATTGTTGAATGATCTATAAGTTGATTGTTCAACCTTGAGCAGGCTTTCGGATTTGTATACAACTGTTTATACCCGTTTCGAGTTTCCAATCGTAACTTAAACACTGAAGAAATAGCTCACAATTCTTAAAAAGAAGGAGAGAATATTTCAGACATCCTCTCCCCTGACACCGCCTTGTTCAGTTCAATTTTAACATTAAGTCGGAACGAGTTTGGATTGAAATTCGCGCTACGAGTGTCTCGTTATTCTATTGTTTTCCATTTCTTTGGCAGAGTGCAACAGGAGACGCTGGCATGATGGCCGATCCTTTCTTCGAGCATAAAATCCGGAATTTCTCTCTCATGTAGAACATGAAAAACAGAATTTTAAATGAAGACAGTTCAGTAAAGCGTATTTTTGAAATGTAAATATCAGGGGAAAATACAGGCCAAGAGGAATACAAATTAATGCTCAAGTTTGTGGCCGCTCTGAAAACGGTTAAAGCGGCAAAGAATCTGTCTATTATGAAAACACTGGATTTTCTCCAACCGTTCACAGGTTAGGGAATATATTACAGCACCAAGCTCATGGAGGAACAGCGCTATCACTCCGTTCAGACTGGCTCGTTCTTTTCGGAAATCTAATTACTAATAGAATTTCGAAGCATAGAAAAGAGCGCGGGATAGCTCAATCTGTATAGCGGCTACACAACTGGGGTATCGGAGTTCAATTCCAAATAAGAGCAAAATATTTGTCTTCTTCTCTACAACGTCCAGACCGGTTCTGTAATTCACCTAACCTCGTTACGAGGGGCTATTTTCTCTGGGACATAATGGCCGGGAAGTGAAGCATACCGCTCACCTTTATCCAATGCTCAGGTTATGAATGCGTGGAGCTATGCTTGCATTCCGCCATACGTCTCCGTAGCTTAATTACGCGCAGAAATTTGAAGTTGTAACTTACTAAAAATCTCATATTTGTGGTAAATTAAAAAGTAGGCCATTCTAGGATCATGTAAACAGGAGTGGAAAAGTATACCTTAATGTAATTCAGTGACCAGAGTGGCTGAATCGGCAATGCTCCTGATTTGTATTCGGGATATGCTAGGTTCAAATCTCGGCCTGAGCATCAACTATACCCACTGAAGAGCCCCTCCAATGAAATTCATGGAGAGCGTCTTAAGTTAGGCCACGAAAATTTTCTTCCACAACCTTTCCAGTTCTTTATCATTCAATAATTCGGTACTACAGAGTCTGACTTACTGACAGTGTCGTTCACTTTACTTGCCGTAGAATATCGGCCTGCTCTAATCAACAAATGTATTGGCGTGCACTTAGTTCTCAATCTCGATGTACGCCTCTTTAAATACCTCATTCACTTTGATATTCATTTATTGCAGAGACGAATCTATTGTTAGAAATCTAGTCGTGCATTCGGTCCTTGTTCTGGCTCAGATTAATTCTTAAATTATGACCCTTAGAGGCACGCAGATCTTCTTTAACTGTTCTGGGGGGGAGGGTGTTATCGGTCCTATTGAAAGCATCTACAATACAAGACAATGCCGAAAGAAAAGGACTAACATCCATGCCCAGGGCGTGACGTGAACTGGCAGCTCCAGCGCGCTGCACTGGCGAACAGCGAAGGGCTTGGCGTAATAACCAGTGACGTGCATAAAACGTAATGTTACAGGAGGGAGAAATAAACGTCTGGAGAATTCGTGCTTGAAGTTACTAAAAGGAAAATTCCAGAATGAAATCTTCAGCCTATACTGGCCGCATTTCATGCACCAATGAATGCAGGGAATTTATCTGAACATGAAAATAATTTTAACAATTTTCTTTTTTTTAATTCTCGGCCCGTTCTTGCTTGCACCCGACCCTCCAGTTATGTTTACTGTCATTATGTGTTCTTTACACAAAATGAAGGAATGCGTGTAAGGAACAAGGCTGGCGCAAACCTAATTCGCCCCAGGCGCAAAAAATTTCATTGTCTGCCATGTTTAAGAAGAACATGAGTTTCCCAAGAATCTCCGTCACAATTAATCGAACAAAATTTACAGACACTGCGACTCAAACCGTAATTGATATCGTTCTTAAAACAGTTCTGTTTACTTTGTTGTATAATAACGTTTATGTTACTATTAGTTAATGGTCATGACATGAAATAAAATCCGTAGGAATTAATTTTAAATTAACGAAAAGAAAATCCTAAAAATCCTGTCCCTCAAATCTGTTCTCTCCAAGAGGCCTCTCGGTTTGCCTGTGCTGTCGGGTCGGTCCTTTAAGGAAGATACTGTAGGTAATATCTCCAAAACTGCTGAATAAATTTTGATTAAGTGTGACATTTTATTTATTATTTCTTTTTATTGCTAGTAGGGTGGGACTAAGTCCCTTGAACTGTGGCCACTTCTGCCCTATTGTACCAGCCCCAGATGATAGGTGAGGGTGATCGTGGAGCAATTTATGGAATAAAGATTGGCAGAGGAAACCGAAGTACTCGGAGAAAACCTGCCCCAGCGCCATTTTGTCCACCACAAATCCCACTTGAACAGACCAGGCATCGAACCCGGGCCGCCGCAGTGGGAAGGCAGCGACTAACCGCTTGAGCTATGGCGTGGCCCTTCTTATTTATTAAGTACAATTATCATTTGCCCAGTTATTTACTGGCATGAAGAAAGCCTATGACTTAACTAGGAGATAATTGTTATACGGAATTCTTCTAGAATTGAATACCTCCACATAACAAATTAGGTTAATAAATCCTTAAAGAATCCAACAAGTTTAGAATACTTGAAAAAGACAGTAACAAACAGAAAGTAATTATATTCAAGAAACAGTACGAGGAGACTAAACCAGGAGAATGCTTGCTGTTGTTCCATGCTTCCTATATCTTTGAAATACACAAAATTGTAACTTTACTTGTAGTGTTATGTGCGTGTGAATCATGGTGTCTCACACGAAAATAACACAGACTGCGGTGTATGTGCTTCTAAGGGGAATATTTTAATTTAAATGAGAACACAGTAATAGAGGCTAAATACGAGTGTAATGAAATATGATGATGTAATACTTTGTACTCTCACCTAATAGGGTCTATTATCAGGGTCATCAAATAAATGAAGATGAGATTTGGAAGGCAAAAGGCAAACATAGAGGCGATAATAAGTGCATACAAAATTTTAGTTTCGAAACCCGAAAAAAGAAACCAATTGGAAGACCTAGTCGAATATATAAGAATAATATTAAAATGTATCTTACATATATGGGCGTTGTTGTGGTTTTAACTGCGGGATAAAATCTGGTGCTGGGCTCTTTTGATCACTATAGTTGGCTTTCTACTTTCAAAAAGAGGTAAGAAAATTTTCTGTATTAGATTGAAATATAGGCCTATGTCAATGTACAAGTATATTCGTTACTTTTGTATAATTAAAAATCTTAGAGTTTGTTTAGCAAGATCCCTTCTTTCAGACAGACAGACAGACAGACATACAGTGCAGTGTGAGAGTACCATTCACCCTCTTAAGGCAGTTAACGCAAGTCCCTGTATGATCAACGAAGTAAATCTCGCTTTCAGGCAGTGACTTGTTTATTATAGTGCTTAAAATTTCAAGTTCTTTGTTTGGGGCAGAACTAACAAGCCGAGAAAGTACCAAAACTCCTGTCTTTAAAGAAAGGCTGGCCAAATACACAGGGGATCAGCAGACGGGACCTCCGTTTTCTTCCACCTAAATGCAGAAGGATACACGGTTGCTGTGCATAAGTACAGAGCAGTCGTAGTACCTGACTTGTCTCGTGTTTGAATGAAAACCAGGTTGCAGCCCCTCTTTAATAACTGGGTGTGATGACCATAGACGTGTAAATTATATTTTTACATTAACGCTTCATTCAGTAATACTTTAATAAAGAACTCCATGGACAAGAATCTGTCTTGAGAATCTAATAGTTATTCAGCTTTTCAAGAAATTCACCGTCTTCATAGAGCCAAATGGCTCATTGCTGCTTTCACAAGAACCCACCACTGGTCCCTGTTCTGAGCCAGACGAATCCAGCCCACATCTTCACACACAACTTCCCTTAATATTTTCTTCCTGTCTATGTTTAGTTCTTCCGAGTGTTTTCTTACTTCAGAGATTTTGGAATAAATTTTGGACTCATTTCATTCTCATTCATTTGACTGCTCTAATATTGGTAAAAGATACTTGTTATAAAATTCATGGTTATACAGTTTTCTCCATTCTCCAGTTATTGATGTTCCCTTAGGGCCACACATTCTCCTCAACGTCCGGTTCTCAGACATAATTACATTTGTTTTCTTTTCTATTTATCCTAAGGATCAGAAACCCCAATATATTATTCTGGCTGATAATTAAAGGTAATAATAATAATGTCACATAGGTGATCTACGTAATAATTCAATTCAATTCAATTCTTTATTATTTATGTGCCAAGTCAACAGCCGCAAGGCCAATTACAGACTTAGAACAGTGTAGATGAAAGTATTTACGTGTAACATTATACAAACATTAGACAAACACATTATAAGTCAAAAATAAATTACAAGCAATTTCTTGGGAAAACATAATAATGAAGAAAAGTAAACAAAAAAGCAAATAAATGATAATAATAATAATAATAATAATAATTCCATTATCATAAAACTGTTATTTAGAAGTGAAAAAGAAACATTAATATTTAATTAATAATAATAAAAATAACGAAATTAATAAAAATAGTGATAATAGTAAGAGTTAAATTAGTTCAGTATAAGATATGTTTCATCAACAGAGTTTTTGGTCCAAAGACGTCAACGTTTCTACAGACAACATTAGCAGCAGAAGCGCATCTAGCAGAGGGGCAATTTTTACTAACAGAACAGACATTGAACGTATGAAAGTCTCGGATATATAAAACAGGGACCCGAAGGCCAACAATTTCCAAAGCAGAAGGGCAAAGTACAGATGACTTAGCAAGATGGTAAGGTTTTCGAACGGTAGAGACCTTGCGACGAGCTGATCACCCGCCCAAGGAGTCCTACCGAATATGTAAGATCTAGAAAAGCCGAAGTGAACGGAAAAGTTCATGGAGGTAGGCCTAGGCCCACCGGGGCTGTAGTGCCAATGAAAGAAAAAAAAAAGTTTTTCGAACAGACAATTAAGCTGGTCGCTGATTATTAATACAGACAGTATCTGATCCCCTATTTACACCAGCACATCTTCCATCAAACTTCTATTTTCTAGTTGTAATTGTAATTGTTAAGAAATAACGTAATAGATCGATCCCTAACAAATTATGGATAATTGTTGCTTTGCGTAATTAATAAATTAAGCCTTCCCGATTTAAGGAAAATTCCCATTTCGCAATTGGGTTCCTAGATAGCGTGCCGTTGTCTTCCTGAAAATGAGAGTGCTGCCGGCTCAGTTTTACTTTTGGAGATTACCCCATACATTATTGAAATTTACTCAAAATCGCTGGAGCGGTCATTTATAAAATTTCGATTTTATATTTGGAGGTCCCTTTCAAGGTTCGCTTCTTTTTGTGCCAAATTGTTCTTATTCAGCGGACACCCACCTATACATACAAACATATATACATAACTAACTAACTAACTAACATCATAGAGCTTAGCCATAAGCCGCCAGTTGTGCAGCTATTCCAGAACTTCCCAGCATTTTATGGAACCTGAAGTTTCATTACTGTGATCATAATAACCTTCCACTGGTCTCTATCCTGAGTTAGATCAATCCAGTTCATACCACCCCATTCTATCTCTCTAAGGTCAATTTTAATATTATCCGTCCACCTACGTCTTGGTCTTCCTTCCTTCCCCTCGGCCCAACAGCTCAGGATGAGCTTTGGGCTCCTGAACAATCTGACTCCATTTCTGTATTCTTCATCTTTCCTCCCCATCCTTTCACTTTCATTTTACGGAGATCCTCATGTACATCCTCCAGCCATCTCAGCTCCTTCGCTGATGTCGATTTCCGTTCAATCCATCCATTCGAGGCTGATTGTCTGGTTGCTGAACAATTTAATTTTTATGGTGTGAGGTTGTTAGCCCCACGCCTAACCCCCAACCTGGAGGACCAGAGTATCCCTCTTCGTTTGGCTCCTACCCCTTGACCTGTCCAGCATGGGTGACCCTACCAGTAGCTACGATACCGCTGGCATAGCTCTCAGGGTCTCAGGAGCACACAAACCATACCATCACGATAATGTGGAGACATCAGTTGTGGAGTCTTGGTCTTCCTGATGGTCTCTAGTCTTCTGGTTTTCCCACCAATATCTTATATGCATTCCTCTTCTCCCCATTCGTGCTACATGCACAGCCCATGTTATCCTTTTTGACTTGATCCTTCTAATTATATTTTGCGAAGAGTGCAAGTTACGAAGTTCTTCATTATGCAGTTTTCTCCAACCTACTGTCACTTCATCTCCTTCCGGTCCAAATATTCTTCTCAACACCCTCTTCTCAAACACCCTCAGTCTATGTCCCTCCCTTAATATCATAGACCAAGTCTCACATCCACACAGAACCACCGGCAAAATTATAGTTTTGTATAATCTAATTTTTATGTTTTTATACATCAGATGAGAAGAAAAAAGGCCCCGGACTAAATGGTAGCAAGCATTACCCGAATTCAATTTCTTCTTAATTTTCTCTCGAATAAAATTTTGATTTGTTACTGCTGTTTCTAATAACAAACATACATACATGCATATAAATATATCATTCCATACATAAGCTCTTAGTTATAGAGTGTTACTAACTAATCTCTCCAGCCTCTCAGGTGCATATTATATAGAAACACGGCATTAAAACTACCTTCATACTTAAGGGTGCTGTAAACGACATTAATTTTTGATGACGTATATGATTTCTTTAGGTTTTCAGAAACATTTCGGGCTTTACCACTAAAACTGATGTTCTCGAGAGGTGTTCTTTGTTTCTGCATCCCCAAGTCCAGTTTCCACGTGATGCAGGCAGCTGTGTGATTCTGCTGTGACAGCCTGCTATTTGACACTAATCCACTCTTCCACATTACCCCAGTAGTAGGGGCGACAAACCCACTTTCGAATAATGAGGCTAGCTGGAAATGTTTTTCTTCATAGGCTTCGAGGATAAGCTCGTATGATTGGCACCAGTAATCATTTTGCGAGGAAGACTTAGACATTTGATGGATGTAATCAACCAATCTGCGCCATTGTTTTTCATTCACGAATGAATTAAATGCATATTAAATGTGATGAATTATTATTATTATTATTATTATCATCATCATTATCATCATTATTTTTTATTGCTAGTGGGGTGGGACTAAGTCCTTTGTACTGCAGCCACTTCTGGCCTATTGTACCAGCCCCAGATGATAGGTGAAGGTGATTGTGGAGCAGTTGGTGGAATGAAGATTGGAAGGGGAAACCGAAGTACTCGGAGGAAACCTGCCCCAGCGCCACTTTGTCCACCACAAATCCCACTTGACCAGACCCGGGATCGAACCCGGGCCGCCGCGCTGGGAAGCTATGGCACGGCCTATTCTTGACCTTAGTACTAGATGGAAGTTAAATGTCTGCTTTACGCCCCGGCCGCTTTATTCCTGAGGAAAGAGTCCCCGGTATCCACTGGATAGGGTGCTGGGTGGACCTCAGAGCTGGTTTTGACGCTATACAGTAGAGAAAAATCACTTGCTCACGCTGGGAATCGAACCCCAAATGTGAAGCACGTAGCCGGTCACCCTACGGGTCCCTTCATAATTTGTATTCTTCATAAAATATTTTTAGGGTTAGCAATTAAAGAACGATGGAATGGGAGAGATGAAACATGCACATGCGAACACGGGTTTAGGGGAGAGACATTTCGGGATGCCTATACTCAGGTCAGGAAAGGAATGAACGTGAATGAAGGGAGTTAAACAGGGCTCCTGCTCCCCTGTGCTTCCTGCATTGGACATCTTTCCTTCCCCTTCTCGAACACCAGCAACAAAACGAGACTGAATAATTAGAGAGAGAGAGAGAGAGAGAAACCAGTAACAATTGGTTGGAGTGAGGGGAAGGCATGTTAGAGGGGATATCGGTACTAGGCAGAGGGGTGGGGGAATCCTCATTCGTTGCGTGGCCGTGATATAGGCACAGATGAGAGCCTAATATTTAAAATGGATTTTAGAGTGTGAGGGTGCAGAATAGACCGCCTCTGTGGTCTAGTGGTCAGAGTTCCTGCCTACAGTTCCAGAGATCCTGGTTCGTTTCCAGGCGCTACCAGATTTTCTGAGAAGTAGTGGGTCTGGAACTGGGTCCAGTCAGTCTCGTGATGATAATTGAGGAGCTATTTCAAGGAAATAGCTGTTCCAGTCTAGAAAACCGAAATTTCCGGCCTTGGGGATTCGTTGCACTGACCACGCCACACCCTCTATCCGCTAAAGTTGGCACTAACTTCGCCGACAAGCGGCGGTCGTTATGTCGGTATAGCCATCTTGCGGACTCAAGCCACGGAGTTTGTTTGTGGATTCGTCTGGGACGAGATAATTTGCAATGGTGAATTTTTGTGAAGACTTTCGGGTTCTATAGAAGTCAGTATGTCTTCTGACCAGCTGAGCGAATAATTTTTTCTCCCCAAAAAGAGACCTGTTTTATGGTGCTCACTATGCGAGTATAAGAATTCAAATTCGATGCGCATTACGTAGTAAGAAAGTAGATAAGGCTGTATTATTTCCCCGTATAAAGTGAGGAATGGAAATACTAGATATTTCGCTCTGTATGCTGTTCTGCTCAATATAAACTAATTCGAAAAGTTATATCTCCTGAGACACAACACCTTGTAGTCAGTTGAAAGTCAACTTACCGCAGATAGCAAGTTTGGTACCTGCTTCATGCTGAGTTCTTGCCTAGCTTATTTCTCAACCATGAAGTTGGAGGCTACGTGTTCCTCTGAAACGTCGGCTGACTTTCAACGGATACTCTGCGTTATATCCCAGGGGATAGAACTACTCACAACCACCGCTGTGAGAACCATACATCCTACAAAAATAATTCGATATTATCCGCCTACAGAACTAAATCTGAAGCCTTCTGGCTTGTAGCGCTGTTAGGAAGCTGTGATTTTTCAGCAGAGCGTGTCTTAATATTGAGGTTAATAGTACAAGCGATCGATGCTCAAGATGAGAAGGAATCGTGACACGGCCGTGACCTTATTTGAGTATCCGTGCCCAGTGTTCACAGGCTGAGCGAGAAGCTCAGAAGTGAGATCCCAAAATGGTGTCTCTCCTTCTGCGTCAGAAGGCAGTTTGAGAGCTTCCTTATTGCATTATTGTTTTATTGGTATTTAGAGGAGAGTTGTATACTCCCATATCCTGAATAATAGAGATCCTTAAATGTTTTAATACAAACAGGCTTTGGGCTTTGCAGCATTCATTACGTCAAGCAAATTGCTTTTAAAAGAAACAAATTCAAGTTTAAGTTCTTAAAGACATAAAAGAGACTGTCCGTCTTAGTTTTAACGTAAGTGAATTCCAATAAATCTTATCGACCCGGCAGGCTACATTCATGTTTTACTAATACTAGGGAGGTCTAGAGAAATAAATTCTTCTTCGTGAAAGCTTATTATAAACTTGTAATTCTAACCAAATTTTTAAAGCTCCGATTTCATCATTTAATAAACAATACTGTCATATGTAGATCCATTACTAGGGAACGGGTGACAAACACGTTTCCGTAAAAATTGATTCTTGGAAACCAGTTCGTTACGGAATACGTTTCCTGGGATATGAAAATGAAAGTTGTTTCCACGGAGATAAATACTTGGAAACCAACACGTCGCTGTGGGATCAACAGACATTTCCTTTGATACCGATCAGATCAGATCAGAATGAAGTCAGTCCCGCGTGGAGGCGGGGTCGAATAGCTCCACCGTAGCCCTCCGAGTCGTAGGAGGAGACGAAGAAGGAAGTCTCGAATCTGAGACAGTAAACTATGATCGCGAGTCCTAAGGGACTCGGACCCGAGAATGACTGCGCTGTCGAGGGCCAGCAGACCCGTCCTCTCGTCAGAGAGAACGCCCCAAACCAACAAACCCGCAGCTCTCTAGCAGTAATAAAAATCTGGTCGTAAGCCCCAGATGGATGCTTTATTCCAAGACAGACTTGCCGACTGACCGTCGGTCGCAACATAAGACTCAGACTCAAGACTCAGAATGACGTCAGTCGTAGTTCAAGGCAGTCGTCGTTCAGATCAGAACAGAGAGAGGCCAGAATGGAGCAAGTCAGAATGGAGCGTATCCTAGGCAGTCTTCTATTGTGAGTTATTGTACGTTATTGTGATTGTGAGTGATTGTACAAGGAGTGATCAATAAATCCAATCATCCAATCCAAATACCGTTATTATTAGTCACGCAGCCATAAACACGCGACAATACTTACAACGGGGCCTCCTCTGTGGTCTAGTGGTCAGAGTTCCTGACTACATATCCAGAGATCCCGGGTTCGATTACTAGCGCTACCAGATTTTCTGAAAAGTAGTGGGTCTGGAACGGGGTCCACTCAGCCTCGTGAGTATAATGAAGGAGCTATTTAAAGGAAATAGCGGCTCCGGTCTATAAATCCGAAATTAACGGCCGTGAGGATTCGTTACACTGACGACGCGACACCCTCTCTCCGCTAAAGTTGACACTAACTTGCATGGGTATGAATCATGGCCTCTAAACTTAATTAAGATTAACCACCAATCCGACCTGCGAAAGGTGCCCTGAAATAGAAGAATCTTCCAGACATATCCTGCAGGACTGTGAGGCTATAGCCTAATTAACAATTCTTCACAGTGACGAAATCCATAATTTGCATTCCTTGTTAAACATTATTAGCATGAACAAATCAAGAAGTTGAGAGGTATGGGGCATGTAGCACGCATGAGACAGATAAGAGACGAATACGAAATATGTAAGATTTGAGGTTTACATTGTGGTGACTATGAAAAATGCCGTTTTCTGAGACGTGGCGTCGTGTAGATCTTGTGCGAACCGACGTTTCAGAGGAACGTATCGCCTCCATCTTCAGAGTAGAAAACCCCTCAAGGGAGGAACCAGAGTGAGCAAGTGGCTGCAGACTGCTCACGCTGGTTCCTCGCTCGCAGATTTTTCTACCCTGAAAATGGAGGCGATACGTTCCTCCGAAACATCGGTTCACACAAGATCTACATGGCGCCACATCCCAGAAGACGGCATTTTTCGAATACGAAATACTTGTCAAAAGAACTGGAGCGAAGAGACCATTTGAATGACCTAGACGTAGATGGGAGAATAATTTTAAAATTAATCTTAAACGTGTCATTTGTGAGATTGTGGTCTAGACTAATCTCATTGAGATTAGGGTAGAATGGAGAGCAACTGTTTTTATAAGGCCGCGCCATAGCTCAAGCGGTTAGTCCCTGGCTTCCCACTGCGGCAGCCCGGGTTCGATCCCGGATTTGGTCGAGTGGGATTTGTGGCGGACAAAGTGGCGCTGGGGCAAATTTTCTCCGAGTACTTCGGTTTCCCCTGCCAATCTTCATTCCACCAAATTCTCCATCATCATAATCACCCGGAGCAGGCTACAGAAGGCCAATCAGTGGCCGCCGTGCAGAGTGAACCCAGTTGGAATCCACCCCCCACTAAGCGAAATTTAAAAAAAAAACTGTTTTTATACGTTTATTTATGGTATACTCGACTACGCTATCCGTGACCCAGACTGTAGCGTCGAATTGTTGGATCATAGTGAAAATGAGTATCAAATTATGTGGAAGGAAGCGGTCGTGGAGCATTTTAATGTTACAGTTTAATGGGATTTATTTGTAGGAACTGAGGAAAATCAACAGACACCTCAGTCAGGATATACAAACCGAGGTTGGAACCAGTGATCTCCGGAATCTGGAGAGAGAAGCGTTACGACTTGAGCCAACTCGCCATTCTTCTGTAATTTCCATTTCTACTCACACCTGCCTTCATATCTGGAACTTCGCACTAATTCTGAGTCTGTATCCATCATCGGTCTTCGTGTTGGTTTATCAAACACGGAAAACTGTTGTTAAAAGCTCTCTGCAACAGTAAAGATACTACACTACATGGAGTGGTAAAGTGTCCCTGACCTGGCAACGGGTGTTAACAGGAGAGGGCTGCAGTAGCTGTGGCGTGTGATTGGAATTGTTCATGGAAGAGTGAGTAAGAAGAGCATTGAAAGCAAACCACAAGACAGAAGAAAAATGAGAAGGCTCAAACTGAGATGTCTAAGAGATATAGAGAATGATTTACAAGAGCTGAAAAAGAAGAAGTGGAGGTAGGTATAGTTAAGACATAGGAAGTAGTATCTGTCTTAAAGGAGGCTAAGGTCCTTATAAGGCAGTAGAACAAAATATAGAGCAGAGTTGAACAGTAATTCTCTGTATTTTATTTAAAAATCTATCTGCAGATATTTAAAAATAGTTACAGAAATTAATTATTAAGATCGTCATTTTATCCCATATTCCAACTTTCATTGCGTAGATAAATTTCAAGGTTTTTTTTTTTAACTTGGGATTGAGCTACGTATAAACTGTTACTCATAGTTTAACAACGTGAACCAAATTTACATTCGAGTGACAATTTTAAAGTGCACCAATATGCTGCAAGTAATTTTTAGAGATGATAATATGCGTTAATTGTACGAGCTGTGTTCAAAGCGTGCGTAGAAATGTACAACACGAACCACCATTAGTGTGGCTAACACAGCACCGGAGGAAAACATTATATTAGACCATTATAGCACAACACATGTGCAGGTAGAGCGCATTAAGCCCTGCATGGGAGGCGTGCTTTTGCAATCGCTAATTTTGCTGAGGGTTTGGTGGTTAACAAATTCAGAATTTAAAATACTTTTCACGAAATATGTCTCATTATCTTGATTTATGTAAGAGGGAAATTTGTCCTGTCTATTGAGGGTATGTGAGAACAAAGGGCTAAGGAGAATATTAGAACGTCAGAGAGAGGGTAAGTAACAGAAGGACGAAGAGAAGGGAATAACGGGGAGCTCCACAATTTGTACTTTTCACAAATATTGTAAGGGTAATATTGTCACGATTTTGAGTGACTCTCGACGGGGTTTTCGGTTAGTAATTGGATTTATTGACCACTTACGGTTTGTGGTTATAAGTAACTATAACAGTCACACTGAATTACACATTCCAAATATCACTGTAACTACAGCATATATAAAGTCTTCCCAGTCTTTACTAGACGTTTCCTCGTAACGGGTTTTAACACTGTCCGCTTACACCCTTTCCACCCAGCACGCACCCCACAACGAAACTAATCTCAAAGTCAAAGTCAAAGGTACTTTACGACTGGCGGCTTACAGCCAATTTGTCCATCTTGGCGTCAAGCCCCTTGAGACCCACTACGAGAAATTGTATTTTTCAACCGAACCCTTGCGGTATAGTCCTTATGTAACATCCTCTCTGACGAGAAAATTGGGTTGTCTCTTATGAATATGCTTGACCTTTCGTCAAGTGGACGTATCGTATCTTATTGAAAATTCTTCCGTTTGCACTGCACACAAGTCCCGTGTCAGTCCAGACTTTGTAGGGCATGTGATGTCTATCATAATGTGTCTTATGCTACTATTGAACTAAGCTCTAAAATTCGTCTCGCTTTAACTCCTCGGCACGGGCCAACAGAAGACACAGCTCTTCAATTGTTGTGTGTGTGTCTTTTGGGATTCCAACATGTGGCTAATCAGCCATCCCATTGGCGCGCTAGCTGCTGCCTAGCAGCGGCTCTTGTCTCGTTGCTTACCTCGCAGTCGCAAAACCTGAATGCAAGAGTTAATTTTGGAAGACAATATAAAAATAATTTTGAAGGTATGAGTTTTGATGGTGTGAACTAGATTCACCAGACTTGGGTTAGGATCCAGTAAAGAGCTTTTTTGAATGTGGCAATGAACATTCTGCTTTTATAAAAGGTGAGGAATTCCTTACCCAGCTGAGTGGCTGCTAACTTCCCAACTAGTGATTTACTTCATGAAGATATTTATACTCCATTGCTTCTAAATCGGTCTGAGATGGAATTTAGAAATTTGAACTTGTTGAGTTCACTGGCTGATCACAATGAGCAGCGCGCTGTGTAAAGCAAGAAAATGTTTTCGCCTGCTTAAACACTGTGATTTGGGGTTCGAATCCCATTCGGGGCACGGATGTCGCTCTGTGTTTTTTTTTCTGTTTGTGGTGTCCTGTGTAGGTAGCGGCCTCCCACTGGGCTGATCCCCCGTACAAGGAGCCCAGTCGACACTTTTTTTTAAAGATTCGTAATTTCAAAATTAATTCTGAACGAGAACAGGCCAGAGAACCTAATCCGTCAAGGTGCAAGAAGAAGAAGAAGAAGAAGGGTGTATAGCACTGTTAAGCAATTAATTAACTAAAGATCAGATTCATTAGAGATGTTACGCACATGATGAAAACGAGAATTGTATGGAGTTTTTTGGTGACTGACGAACGATGAAATGAAAAGGATTTGGAAGGAAGCGATCTTGGGCTAATCGAAGTAACATACCGGTATTTGTCTGAAGAGACTAAGGAAAACCACAAAAGTCCTCAGTCATTACAGGCATTCGAACCGAGCACCTCTCGATTACAAGATAGAAGCATTTACCGCTTTAGCTGACTTACTCGGATAACAATTGTCTCAGGAACAGATGTGACCAAGAAAGTTATCGCTGGTTATTTTTAAGATGAGGAACTGAAAGAAAACAACAAGAAATTACCCAGCCGAGTTTCGAACGAAGTGCTATGCTCGATGTGGCCGCTGTAGATGGCAGGAACTTTGTTTGACACCCCTGCGTCTGTCCTCGCTATCCCCCAGTTGAGGGGCTACACGCCTTGTCCCATCACGCTCGATAGGATTCATCCTTGCCCGCTTACTCTGTCAGCTGGAATTACAAAGCAGGCTGCTGTGCTAAGGAGCAATGGCTAGGCATTCCTGCAGCATTTGGTATCCCCGTGCTGCAGCATTTGGTATCTTGCGGTCCCAAGCACGGGACTGTACCTACACGTGACATAAGTTAAATGCCATGTACAGAGGCTGTCTTTCCATTCTAAACACATACAACACACATGTTCGCCATTCCAAATGCGTGTGTCCGTTTTTCTTTCTCATAACTATTACGCGTAAGTGATTTCCAGTAATGGTTGCTACAGTTCAGTTCAGTTCAGTTCATAACATTTTGTTTGCTCGAAACTATAATTTTGTAAGGATCGTTTGTCTCCGAAATTAGGGAGGAACATAGGCTGAGGGTGTTTGAGACCAGGGTGGTGAGGAGAATATTTGGACCGAAGACGGGTGAAATTGTAGGAGGACAGAGGAAAATGTATAATGAGGAGCTCATAACTTGTACTCTTCGCCAAATATAATTATAATGCTGAAAAGAAGGAAGCATGAGATGGGCTGGGCATGTAGCAGGCATGGGGAGGAAAGGAATGCATATAAATTTTTTGTAGGGAAGCCAGAAGGAAAGAAACTACTAGGAAGGCTAGGATGGCTTTAAGAGAAATGGAATACGGTGATATAGACTTGATTCATCGGGCTCAGCAGGGAGTAGTGGAGAGGTCTTGTGAACACGGTAATGAATCTTCGGATTCCATAAAGAGTTCGGAAATTCTTGAGTGGCCGAGCGACTGGTGTCTTGTCAAGAATGGCTCAGCTTCATGTAGTTAGTTATTTCGCAGGCCACTTGAAATGTTTATTCACTGCAGACAAAAACTGTGGTTTCTAAAGAATCGGGACCAATTAGAGGCAAGATATACATTACTGACAGGATGTTTTTACATATTGGTATGTTTAGTTATTTGGCATATAATAGGCTTATATCCTATGAAGGAGAAAATTATTTGAATGTGAAAATTGTAAATTTGTCAAAATGCTATAGACTATAAACCTGTAAATTAGGTCTTCAAACATCATGCGTTACCAGGCATGCGAGAATACGGATACAATTTACTTTCTAGATCATTATTATGTTATAGTAGTGAATTGTGGACAATAAGAACTGTTGAGATGAAAGTGATATTAGCAGAATTGCGTTTCATTATGTGAACTGCAGGGTACGTCCTCTCAGACCATGAAAGAAGTGAAGAAATTATGAGAGAACTGCTAATTCCACAAAAACAAAAGATTACGGGGCAATAAATAATAAGATGGAAATAAGTAACACGTTCACAAGATGACGTCAGATAGGATTATATTTTGCAATATCCATAACAGATTTCGTCCGGTCTAGAAAACCGAGATTAACGGCTGTGGGGATCCCTGACCACGCGACACCCTCTATCCGCTAAAGTTGATGCTAACTTCGTCGACAAGCGGCGGTCGCTCGGTCGGTATAATTCGCTTGAGGACTACAGGCCAAGGAATTTTATAATAGGTTTCGATAGACCTAATACGAGAAAAGTTCTGTAGGCAATTCTTTGACGTCCTTTATGTCTAGACTATATTTCTTTTTATTGCTAGTGGGGTGGGACTAAGTCCCTTTTACTGTGGCCACTTCTGGCCTTTTGTACCAGCCCCAGATGATAAGTGAGGGTGATTGTGGAGCAACTGGTGGAATGTAGATTGGCAGGGGAAACCGAAGTACTCGGAGAAAACCTGCCCCAGCGCCACTTTGTCCACCACAAATCCCACTTGACCAGACTCGGGATCGAACCCGGGGCCCCCACGGTGGGAAGCCAGCGACTAACCGCTTGAGCTATGGCGCGGCCCTGTCTAGACTATAACATCGAATTGTAGGATAATCATTGGTGAACTAGAAATAATTTGAGAGAAATCGGTCAGGGTCTAATCTAAGTACCATCCAGAGATTTGGCTGGAAGGACTTAAGTCAAGACAGCCGGTGACGGGACTGAGAATCGAAGCGAGCTACTCCCGAATACAAGCCTAGAACGCTGCTGCCACACCAGTCTGCTAAGTAGTGGAGAGGATGATGAATGAAGAGAAATAAATGTTTTATTTAACGGCTCTCTCAGAATTACCACTATGCACTATCACTAATAGGATGATTAATGAGTGTGGAGCGGCTCTGGGACGAGTATTGGCCTGAGAAACCAAGGCACTCGGAGGGAACCCGCCCCACTGTCATTTTGTTCACTGCAAGTCCCACATGACTTGACGATGGATCGAACCCGGGTCACCACTGTGGGAATCCGGCGGCTAACCGTCTGAGTTACGGCACGGCCTAAATCAAATGTCGAGGAACCAATCCCATTGCAGGTAGATCTACCGTACTTCTTACTCATATATTTCGTTGGCACACTCTTGAGTTGAGTATTCTCCATGCTCGTATCGAAACGTCTCTCAAACAGTTGTGCATCTTAACAAGATACAGCTTGTACTTTGTTATGTTCTACGTCTTCTAGATAAATCAAAAAAGTTCTGTATCAGCTTCATATAAACTAATAATAAGCTAATAAATTACATTCACCCCACATAGAGTATAGGCCGCGTTCTCAATCTTGAAATAAGCCGAAGTCCATTCAGTATTTGTTTGTGAGGAGTTCAATCGGCGTAAGACATATCGGCCTATAATAGCAGTAAAGATATCCCTTAGCTTAGTCAATGAAGCACCTTGCAATCAAGGCACTAGATGAAAGGGAGTGATCATCTTCACGCCTCTACAGCTTTACCCTAGAAGAAAGAGCTCTATGTACCCATTGGATAAGAAGCTGCGTGGTTTCCTGAGTCAATCTGGACGCTGTGGAAAAGAGAAATACCTCTTGCCTCTCCCGGAAATCTAACACCGGCCGTCCGGTCTGTAGCCCGTTGCTATACCGACTGAGTTATCCGGGCCAGTTTATATAATAATAATAATAACTTATTGATTTAGCTACATGTTTCGGTCGTAGTGGCCATCTTAGGGCATTTGAGTGCACTTTTTGTGTGCTTGCTGCTGGACCTGCACATTGACCAATGTTTACGTAATTAATGAATACACCGACGAACTTCAGTGTGACCCCCGCCTCGATCTGGGTTTCCTCTTATGCATCGTCGGGACGGACCGCCAGAGAAAACGTCTTTCAAACATTTATCCTAGGAAACGTCCTTTTGTCTCCCAGCGATGATTTGTTTCCGAGAATCTATCTCCACGGAAGCGCTTTTACCGAGCCGTTGCTTAGTATCAGATGGTTCCTAGACTACCGTATCGGAAGTACGTTGTCAGTAACGACTCGCGAACCAATGGCGTTGGAGCTGCCGTGGTCCGCGCTGATGGGCCAGCGTTTAATTCAATGTGGGTGGCCCCCACATGTATTTACATAGGTTACATATAATCACGCAGTAAAATGGGACGTGTGAAAGCAATGTAATTTCTGAAGGGAAGCAAACACAGTTAATATGGAAAGTAAATATTGGACATGCAATGACAAATATCAATTGTAAGAAAGTATGAAAATCGTAGTAATCAAAATGACTACATATTGCACGTTGTGTTATGACATGAATTCGGAACTCCTCACAAGTACATTGCAGCACAACATTCCTCAGACGCCCTCTCCATTGTGCGTTTGCTGTATGCATTTCGTGCACGAAACGCATCATCAAATTGACCTAAATAACATTTTAAAATCTAATTCCTGCCTGACAGAAAACACATTGAGTCTTGAAGAGTAGGGTCTTGTGGGTTGTATCATCTTGTAGTTCGAAGAGAGCCCAACGTTTCGGAGGAACATGTCGCCTCTGTATTCAGGATTTAAGGACAAGGAAGCAAGAGATCATCAGGGCCGCGCCATAGCTCAAGCGGTTAGTCGCTGGCTTCCCATCGCGGCGGCCCGGGTTCGATCCCGTGTCTGGTGAAGTGGGATTTGTGGTGGACAAGTGGCGCTGGGGCAGTTTTTCTCAGAGTACTTCGGTTTCCCCTGTCAATCTTAATTCCACCAATTGCTCCACAGTCACCCTCACCTATCATCAGGGGCTGGTACAATAGGCCAGATGTGGCCGCAGTACAAGGGACTTAGTCCCACCCCACTAGCAATAAAAAGAAAAAGAGATCAGAAGCAGGTGGAAAGTTCTCTCCGAATTACGCGGTGTGATAATAGTTTCAGATGCCGTGGGAACCTCAAATCGAATACTGCACCCCCATTACAAGGACCAACTGTTAATGCTGTTTAGGGAAATTGAAGTATTCTCCTTGGAAACAGATTGACCCCGTTAGTCAATATTAACAAGTAATATGAGAGTGATGTTAGAGGTTCTCATGGCTGTGATAATAAAGAGTGCTGTTTTCAGGAATGTGACACCGTCAGATCTGACTGAAGTTTACTGACGTTTTGGAGGAACATACTTCCTCCATCTTCTGGTCGAAGTGGCTACACAACATATTTCTAAAATGTCTCAACAGAGAAATTATCATCATCGTTTTCATCATTGAACAATTCAGTCAAGTAAAAGTAAAGTCCCTCACTCACACACTCGCTCACTTCACTCTCACTCTCACGCTCACTCACTCTCACTCACTCTCACTCACTCTCACTCTCAAGCCCTTCTCAAGAATTTCCCAGCATTTTATGGAACCCGAAGGTTCATTACCGTGTTTACAAGAGTCTTCCATTGGTCCCTATCTTGATCCAGATCAATCCAATCCATACCATCCCCTCCTATCTCTCTAAGATCCATTTTAATATTGTCCACCCACCTATGCATTGGTCTTCCCATTGGTTTCTTTCCATCTGGCTTTCCCACTAATATCCCATATGCAGCCGTCTTCTCCCTCATTCGTGCTACATGCCCTCCCAACTTCATTCTCCTTGGCTTGATCATTCTAATTATACTTCGAGAAGAATACAAATGCTTAAATAATTAAGCACTACGACATGAAGAAAGCGAAGTCGAGGTATAGCTCCACCATTCTCGACCCCGGAACAAGATGGAGGTGAGTGGTCAGCTTCATGCCCCAGCCACATTATCGCCGGAGAAAGAGTCCCCCGGAATCGAACCTCAGCCCTCCGATCCCGTAGCCCGTCGCTATGCCTACTGAGCTATCTCGGCTCTTGTAGCGTAGTGTGGTGGAAGAAGAGCTCGCTTGTTGTATACATCATGCTCGTTTCTTGCTTGTATAGCTCTGAATCCTGAAGACCGAGGCGATATGTTCTCCCGAAACATCGGTCGACTTTTACCCAGAACATTGAAGTTTGCTAACTTCTCGCATATGTATGCCTGCTGCAGTGAGATGTGAAACGTCTACCCTGAGGAAAACCTGTCTCCAGAAAAGAAAAATAACGCAAGCCAATTAAAAAATGAAGATATTTCCTGTTAAGGGCAATAGTTAGAAATGATTTGGACAATTAGCGAAAAAGCCCGCTAGCCTTTTATCTCCTATAACTTCCCAGTTATGAAGAAATAATTACTAGGTTTTCGCCAGCAGGTTTTTGTCAGTAATTGTTTGCAGCCCTTATAGTCGCAATGAGCCTTGCATTTGCCCCATTGCTAAATGACGTGGCTTAAGAGAAATTAGGTGTTGTTAGTTTCTTATCGGGAAAAGGGATCAATGAAATAGAATTGCACTGGTTTCTTTTCTCTTACAAGGCACCACGGGTCTCTCTGCCTAGCTAAGTCCGTTTAGCTTCACAACTCCATTCTTGCTTACTTAACTTATGGAGCTGAACCCTTCTTGAGGAGCCGCCAATTCTGCAGCTACTCGAGAATTTCCCAGCATTTTATAGAACCCGATGGCTCATTACCGTGGTTCATATCATGAGTCAGTTCAATCCAATCAACATCATCCCATCCTATCTTTCGAAGATCCATTTTAATATTGTCCACCCATCTACTCCTTGGTTTATCCCAGTGGTACTAGCTGACTATTATAGTTTCAGGAGTCACTGATGCGTGAACCACAATTTCTCAACTGTTTTAATTATGCGATATATATGAACCCTGCATTTTTTTTACCGATGTATATCATCGAATAATTCGTATCATTGATTAACTTACTTATTCGGTAGCAGAATTTAACAATTGCATGAATCATTTCGTTTTGATTTATGGTGCGCTTAGAACGGTGAATAATAGCAAGACGTGCCCATTAGTTTCGCCATGTGGCCTGTCCCTCTGTGTCGAGCACACCTGAACGTATTTCAGTTACATTTTGTACTGAGGGACTTAATTAAAATTAGTCGACTCACATTAATTCTGATTAAGATCGAGTAACAATAACAGACACTTCACAGAAGACCCACATGAGGTTCTGAGCTCAAGTCGAGAATAGTTGTCGCGTAATTCGCTAAAACGGCCGTGCCATAGCTTAGGCGGTTAGTCGCCGGCTTCCCACCGTGGTGGCCAGGGTTCGATCCCAGGTCAGGTCATGTGAGATTTTTGGCGGATGTAGTGGCACTTAGGCAGGTATTCTCCGTGTACTTAGGTTTCCCCTTCCAATTCTCATTCCACCGACTGCTCCACACGCATCGTCGTCTATCGTCCGGGATTGATACAGTAGGCCAGTTAATGGCCGACGTACAAAATGGACTGTCTCACCCAACCGTAAGAATTCGCAAAACGTTTGTCAAAGGGAAAAATATTTCAGACAAAACATGTGAGAAAATTTTGAACACACATTATATGTCCAGTACACTTTTTCCATAAGTCGCACAAGGTTGCGGGTTCAGGTTTCGATGAGGTCATTGGATTTTTTTCAATTTACCTAATCCTTCCAGCCGCACTATGGCCCTGGGGTTGACTCAACCTCTAACAGACATGAGTACCAGGAATTAAATAATAATTTTCTTATGGAGTAAAGCGCGGCCGGCGCGTAAGGCTGACAACCTTACCGCCATCTTTGAGCCGATTGTCTAGATAATGTGGGACTCTCAACGTCTCACAACCGTATGGGCCTTCACGGCCTGGTACAGGGATAGCTTTAATTTTTTTACATACAAGGATTCAAATGGCTACATAAAAGAGTGCAAACGCCCCAGAATTCTTACGTCAGCATACACTTCCTAACTTGTTAGACTAATTTTCTTCCTAAAAGGAAACTAGTCTTAGGCCACTCACTCTCTGTGTGTGTCTAATATCAGTATACAAGATGATACGCTCTCTGTGCGAAAGACGACAGGTAATTGACAACGTCATATTCCAAGTTTACTGTACTACTCACTCATTCCCTCGCTCGACATATCGATTTTTGACATACAACGGTGCTTTGCATCGTTCTTCCGAGATGGCGTTGATAGTTCCCATTGACTGGTTCCACAACTCCATTGGCCTGCCGCAACTGCGGGTGTGGTGGGGAAGACAGCTAGCGCCACACAGCGACCATTCTAAGAGTTGAAATTTCCATTTCAGTTGAGGCGAGTTGGCCATGCTGCGAGGTTAGTATGGCCAAATCAGCATAGTGTCGGCAACTGTCAAGTGTGGAAAGTGACACAAGTGTTTGTGTTTTGTGTGTGTGCGAGCTGTTATATTTTTATTTGTGTTTTGTGTGTTGTGATATGGCGACTTGCTACTCAAGTTTCGATCTCGGTCCGCCTGCCTCTGCCACTCGTCATTGTACGTCGGCGCCTCACAAAGATTACAGCAGACCATTGCACGTGGATTGCAGTGTCGAGTATGAACTCCCAAATCAGGCCAAACCGCCTGAAGGCTCCAAAAGTGAACCCTTACTGATGATCCACCCGTGTTACTACCGGCGAGCTGAGAGTCAGCGACGGAGCCCGTTTATAAACAACCTGCCGACTCCACGCGGTGTCGTGACGTCTTCGCGTCGATCACAAGCCTCCCAGGCTCGGTTAGTTCCCCAACAACAGCAGCAACAACAACAGCCACAGCCACAACAGCAGCAGCAACAACAACAGCAGCAGCAACAACAACAACAACAGCCACAACAGCAGCAGCAACAGCAGCAGCAGCAGCAGCAGCAACAACAACAACAACAACAACCACAGCCCCAACAGCAGCAGCAGCAGCGACAACAACAGCAACATCATCATTACCAAGTTAGGTATCTGGAAGCGGTGAACCAACAGCCCGCTTGGAACCAGCAGCTTTTGGAACCACCTCCGATTTATTCGAAACCCGCGGGTAGTAAACAAGGCAAACGGGATCCGCTGTTGTGCGGGGGTGGCGATTTTAGCTCTGGATCGGACAGTGGTGTGAGTGCGGGCCATTGGACTGATTCGGACCGCAGCCCACTGGCTCCTGAACTGAGGTTGCAAAGAGACTTCCATAACAATAATCAGCCAGGAGGTACTGACAGTGGCATCGCTACTCCAGTCTCCATAGCAGACGACAAGACTGTATTTTCAGGTAAGCAGCGCCATTTCAAGATTCACTCTTGCATGGGGTCGAGGTACTTTGGGATCGGTGATGTCATCTGTCAGGTCCGGAAGTGTAATATACAAAAATAAGGAAGTTCGAATGTGACAATTCGCTTTTGAGTGCAGAGAAGGAAATTAATTTTTGTACAATATATGCCATGTTCATTAATTTTTCATAAACTCAAGTGTCCGTTTAATGACCCTGTAAGGCATAGGTACCATCGGCGTCCATTTAAAAATAAAAGTAAATCCACACTCCCGCCTAAATTTGTTTTATCGTGTTCTGACGTAGTTTCTAGGTTAGGTTTGCTTGAATTCATACTTTGTCTGCACAGCGTGCTGTAGTATTTGTATTCAGTGTTCACAGTCTGTAAAATGTTATCGGTTGATTACAGATGAAGTTTTGTTTTCCAGACTAATCCACTTACTGAATTTATAGAAGTAAACAATGCGATTTTTTCACGAAGCGCTTCGACACCATCCGCTTTATGCTGCCGGCGAATTGTTGCCTGATAAACCGACCGAAATCGTCCATGTTTAGCCTTAGAGAATCATGACCTTACTCCGGATATTTTGTGAGGAATTGGAATTAAAAAAAAAAATGTGATTATTGCTAGTAGAAAATATTTAATATTTAATAGTTATATCAGAAGTGACGCTACTAGAAGTTGTGGAGAAAGGCAACTGACTTCGCTGTGATGTGAAATTATGTACCGTTCTTGTTTGAGAGGACATTCAGTTTGCATCCCAATGAATGGACATAACGCAAACTTAATTGACATGTTTGCTGTCGTCGTAAGCAATTCTTCCGGCCCTCGAGTAACATTTCCTAATTTGACAGCTTCCAGTTAGTTCGGAATGGCCCGAAAGTGGAAGAACGTACTACGCCATACATAATAATAATAATTCAATTCAATTCTTTATTATTTATGTGCCGAGTCAACAGCAGCAAGGCCAATTACAGACAGAGCACAGTGCAGAAGAAAGTAATTACATTATAGACAAACTTATAATAATAATGTTTGGAGCCAATTAATATAACGATTAGAGAATTCAAAGTTACCGAGTTTATGTAGCAAAAGAGTATGAGGAGCTCCATCAAATGCTTGGCTGAGGTCAAAATAAATTGAATCGTTTTGCCCTTATGAACTGACTGAAACTGTGATAGAGTTTAAGGAAGTAAGTAAATTTGCTGCAGTAGACTTTGATTTAATAAAATCATGCTGAGTGGGAGGGAGCTTAAATTTAAAATAAAAGGAGAGCTGATCATGTATTTTATCCTAAAAAAATTTTAGAAAATTTGTTTAAATGGTGATTGGTCTGTAATTGGTAAATAGGGCCCTATTACCTCTCTTGTAAACAGGCACGACGCGGCCGCTTGCTTCCACATAATGGGAAGTTTCCCTTTCAACAAACTAATATTAGAAATGTGACTCAAAAGAAGTCCAAAAATCTCTGGATTTCATCTGTAACCACATACGTGGAATTTCCTGTGTAACGTTAGAGTCGGATATCAAAGGAACGTTAAAAAAAATAAGAGAAAGTGAAACGAACATTGTTTGGAATAAAAGCAGAAGAGGGAGAGCTGAAAAATCGAAGAAACATGTTCAGCAAAAGCTTCAAGAGCACATCGAGG
Source organism: Cryptotermes secundus (assembly GCF_002891405.2). NCBI lineage: Eukaryota > Metazoa > Arthropoda > Insecta > Blattodea > Kalotermitidae > Cryptotermes > Cryptotermes secundus. The sequence goes on along the minus strand of NW_019741302.1, from coordinate 1,096,626 downwards.
AAGTTAGTGACATATTTCCAAAAGTCTAAGGCCTAGTTTTCAGATTGTCACCTATACAGATTTTAACCAACGAAGGCTGTCTGGTTTAGTGGTGGGTTTAACCAGTTTGCGATAAAAAGAAAAAACATAGTTGTGATCAGATTCTGACTTCTTCTACCTCCCTGACGGTTGATTTTCCTTCTTAATGCAGAATTTTAAAGAATTAGAAAGCCTATGGGGAAAGGTAGATTTTTTTTGGGGTAAATGCATAGCTTCACGTACGATAGCAGTGAGATTATTCACTGCAGAGTCGTCGGAATTTTTATTTAGAACACAAAAGCAGTCAGAATGATGGAAGATATTATAGAGCAACAGGTAATCACCTTGAGCATAGCTGCGATGAGGGTCAGGGAGACACGATGACAGTCAAGAGTTAAATTGAAATCAAGAAGAAGCGGCCGAAGATACTAATCAGGAGTGACCACGGGACAGCTTAAAATAGAAGCACTGAAGTCGCTAATATTTGAGAATACAAAATCGAATATTGCACTATTTATGATAGAGTTGTTGCGTTGATCAAGACCAAGACAGCAAGTGGGCGTGTGAATTGGATTTCCTTTAATTTTATTATAGTAGTAAGAATGTGGAAGTAGCGCACCATTAATCCATAGTTAGGTACATTAAAATCACCTGACATGATTACTCAATACTGATGCATATTTAAACTTTATTCAGAAAATTTTAATTGTCAGTAATTGTGGAGGAAATTAATGATTTCCTATTAGCAGATTGAATTTGTCACTGACAGGTACAGTATTTTAATCCACACACATTATTGAGCAGTTTCAAGGTCGTGTCTCCCTGTGACCCGTTGTAACAAGTTTGGAACTCCAATTACTGCTCCACCTCCACGTGTTTTGTGGGAATTGAAATAATCTCTCAGCGCGAAATACAGAAAGTGGCCAGGAGAACGTTATGACTAAAGATCGTGTCATTTAGCAAGGTTTCAGAAAGGCATTAAATTTTGTGAGTAGAGGAGTAAACATTGGCCATGAACCCACTACATTTGGATCTTAAGCCCCCTTACATATTAATAAAAGATAGCGAAATCGCTGTGGTTGGAAACCACTATTGGGATGGATGAGGGCTACCTCAGCGCTGCCGATTAGGACTGCTGGGTAGAGGTGTGTCTATAGTGGCAGGCGTACTTAGGAATACACCTGATCAGGGGTGAGTTTACCATAGGCACCCCATAGGCCAAACACCAATGTTATTGATGATATAATAATATAGTGTAGTGTAGTCGGCATGACGACTGGCTACGGGCTGGACGACCGAGAGGTCGGAGTTGGAGCCCCGGTAAGGTCAAGAATTTTTCGCACATCGTCCAGACTGGCTCTGGAGCCCACCCAGCCTCCTATCCGGTGGGTACCGGGGGCTCTTTCCCCGGGAGTAAAGCGGCAGGGTCGTGAAGCCGACCACTTACCTCCAGCTAGTGTCGAGCTGAAGAAAATGTGGATCTATACACCTACTCCCCCATACGCCTTCATGGCTTAGTGCTTAATTAGTTAAGCACAGGGACAGCTTTACCTTTAAATGTCTGTCAGTCTGTCGTAGTTCGACATATTTGCTTAGGAGTGATATTCCGTAGGGGTCTCTCTTTAACTGACATCCATCTTCTTAACGATGTTGGCAGTAGCCCAGGTTATACGAAGTTGAACTGTGGCATGACTGATGAATAATGAATTGAAAGGGTGTGAAAGGAAGCGGTCATGGAAAAATTTCTGAGGTGCTGTTTTATTTTATAGGCTGGATTAAGGAAAATCATAAAGAACTTGAATCAGAATATTTGGTTTTCTGGCCGAGATTTGAAGCTAGGATTTCCCAAATGCGAAACAGGAATGCTGACCGCTTCCTCCCAAGCAACGTCATTAGGTTTTCTTTTGCATCCATTTTGTAACTGCTGTCATTTTACTGTACGAGTTAATTACATCGTTACTGGATTTGCAATGCGTATCAGAACATCGACGCTTTCTACCCTGCTTGACGTTTGTTGCATTTTAGAAGGCTGCGTTATATTCTTGTTGGGGAATATAGACTTTTTTTTTCAACTCATGCGTTATTAAACAGAACGGGAATTGTTTTGGTTCGAATTTTCCCGTATATCGTCAAAATGTGTTTAAAATGATTATGAAAAGCTGAGACGAGAGTATAATTTCTTTTAAGGCCGCGCCATAGCTCAAGCGGTTAGTCGCTGGCTTCCCACCGCGGCGGCCCGGGTTCGATCCCGGCTCTGGTCAAGTGGGATTTGTGGTGGACAAAGTGGCGCTGGGACAGGTTTTCTCCGAGTATTTCGGTTTCCCTTGCCAATCTTCATTCCACCAATTGCTCCACAATCACCCTCACCTATCATCTGGGGCTGGTACAATAGACCAGAAGTGACCGCAGTACAAGGGACTTAGTCCCACCCCACTAGCAATAAAAAAAAATTCTGCACGAATTGAGGAAATGACAGATGCAATTTGCTTAGTGAAATGGCGTAAGTTAACAGAGTGCCATTTGGCCCAGTGCGCGGCTTCGTTCGCGATTGCGTGTTTAAGCTACAGCCAAACATTTCACAGGCGCCTTTCGTGAACTTTGCCTGCTCTGTTACCAGATTCGTCAGGCTCACGTAAAATAACATTCTGTTTCACGAAGTAACATGTCAGGCAACCGTTAGGGCAGGGAAATGAGGTTACTGAATGTATGTAATTTGGTGAACGTTCAAATGTTATGGCAAATTAGGTCTAACACAACCAAGATAATCAATATTATCACATTATCACTTTCTAATGCGAAGACTAAAATGGATACGAAATAATATTTATCTGTGACTTGTGTTGTGCAGTGTTTTTACTGTAACATGCTCGAAGAGAGCAGCTGTTACTAACATAAATCTATTTTCTGATACTCCGTGTGATCGGAAAATAATATTTGAATAATTTCACGTAATAACATTAATATCTTGTGGAATAAATATGTATATATATATATGAGGATAAGGACATTTATAAATAGTTCAAAGTACTATGTTATCTGGAGGCGAAATGTGCATATTGTTTAAAAAAATGAGAAGTAAAATAAGGATGGTTGAACTCGATTATTTAAGATTTCTTCAGGTGTTAAGAGAAAGCAGAGTGAACTGTGAAACATTGTGGGAAATAACGGCATGTTACTTCATCAGTGCTGAGAAACCTGTGAAACTGAGCACTGAGATCGTTAGCCAGATTGAATGAGCGAAGGACCAAAGATTGCCGAATATTACGTTGGTCACTGGTCGCAAAAATAAATAATAATAAAAATAATAATAATTCATGTAAATGGAAAACATTAAGCCCGCTGAAAATCCGCGAGCCGGGATAGCTCAGTCGGTATAGCTTCGGACTACGGGCTGGACGGCCAGGGTTCGACTCCCGGCAAAGGGAAAAAGTTTTTCTCTACTCTATAGCGTCCAGACTGCTTCTGGGGGACCACCCACACAGGTAAACCGGCCGGGGCTTGAAGGTACCCGTTCACCTCCACCGAGTGCTGAGCTATACTTTCACTCCCACACACGTCTTCGTGGCGTAGTGCTTAATTAATGAGGCACGGGGACAACTTTACCGTTACCGTTACCGTGAAAGATGGAGGTTTGGAGGATGGAGATGGGAGTATTGTCTGCTGTGGGAACTGAAGGCGGCAAATCGCGAAATGGTAACGCCAAGAGAAAGTGGAAGAAGAAGAATTTCAAAAATATAGGCAGCTTGAGAAATTCGTTATGTTTATATGTTTTATTTTTATAGTTAAACATACAAAACGCCCTTTAATGAACCAATATTTACTGTACATTTAAAATATGACGTGTATTTTATAGACTAGTATTTACTGGGAATCGTGAAGGTCAGCTTCCTTTGATTTACAGTATGTGACTATACGCTGCTCAGAGTTTACAAGTAGTGACGCGGTGATGCAGTGCTGAATATGTTGCTGAAGATTTATGTAATATACTACAGGTTACATGCGCTGGTTGCTGTCTGCTTCATTACTGATTTCTTGTATATCTTGCTCTTCAACCCGACTATGGAGGCGACGTCTTACTCCGAAACCCCGGTTGACTCTGTGTACTATACGGCATTATGTCTCAACTTTTAAAGTCTCATTGGTTAATTTGTTAGATAGAAAATGTGTTTGTAGTAGATATTTCGTAGGAAGGAGTGCGCGCCCTGTTTTATTCTATCCCCGAGAGCTGCGATAGTGATTGAAATGTGACTCGTGACTTAAGCATTAAGATTCAGCGTCATGTTAACGTCACAGCATTGGTTTAGTCAGCAAGCAAAGGTAGCCTACTTACTTTCTCTGTTACAGCGATAATTGATGAGAGCAGAGTGGTAAAATTGATTTTAAATAAGTGAGATATGAGGGTGTGGTCATTCTGCTTCGTTGTTTATTGTTTTACATTGACAAATGTTCCGAGATTTAATGGTAGGTTATTTTAAGCCGCCTAAAACGATTACACACACACACACACGCACAGAGGCATACATATATTTCTATATACCATTCGAATTTACAGTGTAGAATATACAGAATAAAGGCACGTCGTAACCAATGAATCAGATTGATATCTGGAGCGGAAACTATCGAAACGGCCCCTTCATGTCACTTCAGAACTTGGCGAACAATCACCCGCCCCCAGCAGTTGGCTTAGAAGCGAGTAGGACCGAAGTGTAGTTGAAGGATCTGATGTGTTCTCTCTTTAGAATGAATAGCAATTACAATCATTCGGATTTCTACCGCAAATTTCAAAACAAATATCAAGAAAAATCACGAAATTATTGAAGGACACGCGAATAAAGATAACATTCAGAACGCTGTACACAATACAAAACATAGTGAAGCAATATCCACCAACAGAGAAATACAACAAAAGTGACATTACCAAATTAAATGCTTAGACTACCTGCTAATATACATAGGACACACAGGCAGAGCATTCCACAGTAGATAACAAAGAACATAGCACAAACTGAAATAATAATAGTAATTCGGTATACCCAAGCCACATATTGAACATAGGACATATACATGGAACCGTCACAGATGCAGTGAACATTATAAGAACACATAAAAGAAGGAAAACACTTAAAACACATTGGAGAAATACCATATATACGAGATCAAAAATAACGTGCAAATGAATGATACGAACATTTATATACATAGCCCACTATTCATAGCGCTGCAGGAAATGAACACCAGTTAGCAGCACACACGCCCTACATCCCTATAGAGAAGCACTCAGAGCAGCTACACACAGCACGAAAAGATAAAGTAGAACATCAACAAAACGTAACATCACAACTGCAGAGATGGAACAACAGGATATAACATGCAGTATTTGTCTTATAAATAAAACACGAATATAACCCAGTACATATTGTAGATACACCGGACACGCACATGACGGCATGATAATGTAACATAACCTAAAATAAAATATTCTGAAAGCATTTTACATCAAAATGAAAAACAGAACAGCGCGATAAGAAGAGCAGCAGATTCCGTTAATTCATCATGAAGTGTGGGCAATTTCTTGCAACTGTTGCTCCTTAAGAAGGAGTCTGCTTTATGAAGATAGTTAATTCGAAAATACAATTTTACAGTCAGTCTTACAACGGTTTAATATAAAATGGAAAAGTGTGATATTTGTAGTGAAAACATGTGCCTCGTACCCAGTGTCCGGATTTTATTATTTCTCGTTTCATGTTAGGCGAAAAAATATATCTAGGCTGATTCTCTGAGTTTACTCCTCACCCTACAGTTAAAAATTTCTTCCATCTTAAGATCAAATGCTTTGGTTGAAAAACCTCAAGTGAAGATGTTGCATTATGGGAGAAATAAGTTTAGACTAGAAATGGTGTTCAGATCCTCTTTGGAGAACTAAGTTAATGAGATGTGGATTCAGGATAAAATGGCTGACTTTTGTTACCACGACGATGAACCGTTTCCATGAAACAGAATATACTGATCAGCTGATTCTGATGACTGCACAGTGAGGGCAATACTAGTTATCATTGGCACTGGATGACACTTTTTAAAACACACAACGAATCATTTGTTATAACAGACTGTGCTCTAGTTTCATTGCTTTTGTCCCCAGGGTATAGCCACTCTATGTAGCTACTGCTTTATCTGTATCAACCTACAATTGCTTGCACATGCTATACAAAATTCTTCATTAAGCTCTCCAGGCATAGTTCCCATTTTCAACGATAATTCGCCCAAAACATTCAGTTCTCCATGCTTTGTGAAGGCTTTCAATCAGATGAGAAAGCTCTACTCACTAGTTGAGATACAGTAGCACAATTCTTGCCTTCTCCGCACCTCTGAAAAGTAAGGCCGGGGCGTATGGATAAGTCTAGACGGGAGCCGTGCTGTAGGAGACTTCTGTCCTTGTTATCGCGTTAGAACACTAAATGTCTGCAGACATTTCTCTGGGCATATAAGATGTCGTGAGGCATAAAGTCATGAATTGTGGTGTCGTCATTGATTTCCAGAGCGGAACGGGGAATGGATTCGCAATCATTTGAAAGGAGTCGGGAGGTCAGGGAGGGTTTTCCGCTCCGAATTCATAAAACATGCGAAGTAACATAAATCGCTGAACAACACAAGTGTAAATTAAAGGTTATTTTTCTATAAATATCATTTCCAGTATTTCCATCATGAATTCACACAAATACTAGTAATAGTTAGCGTATCTTTTCAGCTGTTGACCAGTATGAAAGAGAAAGTAAGGTAGGTTAGGCCGTGCCATAGCTCAGGCGGTTAGTCGCCGGCTTCCCACCGCGTGGCCCGGGTTAGAAGCCCAGGTCAGGTCATGTGGAATTTGTGGTGGGCAAAGTGACATTGGTGCAAGTTTACTCCGAGTACTTCGGTTTCCCCTGCCAATTCCTATTCCGCCGACTGCTCCGCACTCATCATTATCATCATCAACATCAACATCTATCATCCGGGGCTGGTACAATATGTCAAAAGGTGGCCGACGTACCAAGAGGACTTAGTCTCACCCCACACTAAGAAACTAAAAAATGAAAGGTATATTATATGCGTTCCTGTTTATTGGTCGTATGTGGGTAGTATCCATGCTTCTGCAGTTTGCTCTACGAACCGTGCTACATCCTACCTCTTGGGGGCAATCCTGTACAAATGTGTTTGAATACCGGAATATGTTGGAAATAGGATCTAATGATTATAATGACGGCATAACGGTCTACGTTACTGATCATGACTCACCCTCCTTCTCATAGTAGACGGAGTTTATCATCATTGAATATCTGAAATCCTTATTTACAAGTTTCCTTCCCAGGCGCCTGAAGATTCCTTGGCTGGTTCACGTAAATAGGAACTTCGGAGTTCTGACGCATGTAACCATCCCTTTGAGCCTTCTAGGGACATTTACGAGTTTGATTTGAGGTACTACTGATTTGATTGGTTTTAAGACGACAATAATAACTTTATATAAAGATTACGGCCTTCTGAGATGTGACGCCTTGTGGTTTGATACAATATACCAACATTTCAGAGGAACCTATTACATTCATCTTCAATGTAGAAGACATATAGATGATAGTATGGCGAGCAATCCTGAGCAAGATCAGGGCCCACAAAGGGCTGTCGTGCCAGTGATGATGATGATGATAGATGATAGATGATAGTAACAGATTCCTCCGAAAGTGAACCAGACTCCACGCCCCCACATCCCGTAAAACCATAATGTTAATAATGACCGCGGTGAGAATCTCAAGTCTTAGTTTTTATAATTCCGTTGAAACTTATTCCTGGCATGATGATCACATCAGGGTCACCAGTCACGTTTTTCAGACTGTCTCGAGTGTATCGTTTGCTGAAGTTTAATGAAGTTTAGGTAACTAGTGCACTTGGCATTGAGTGACTGATTGATAAGAGGGCTGATTGATGGATGGATGCAGAGAAACAATACTGAGAGTTTGTACTAGCCCGGGATTTCTTATGTCTCTGATGCTATCTGATTACGAACAGAAACTTTATCATAACGATTAAGAAATAATGGGAAACATCAGCTTAATCAAAACAGTGAATTGATTCTAGCCATGTTTTCATTTGCTTACTCTTGCAGCTGGGGTATTATCTGTTACTGGGCAACTATAACGAAATTAAAACCTGGAACTTTGAAGTTTCAGTGAGGACAGAAACTTTAGGGATTAAATTCCTTACAGCTTCTCCTACCATATCTTCGTAGATATATACAGAAATATAATATCGCCCTTGACATACGGCATTCCTGTATGTAATATTTTAGCGGGCCTTCAGAGGTTATAAGAACGATGTAACTTCATGTAAGATTTGAGGCTTTCACGGCGGTTAACACCACATATACACGGTGCCACATCCCAGAAGACTGCTTTCTTCTATGTAACTTAGCATTGTTTCACAAATATACGTACGTATTTCAACTTGACCAAACATTTTCACAGAATTTACGTTTTGAAAGGAAAGGAAGTTGTTGTAAGTAGATCTGTGTGTCTTCATCTCAACTGCGTGTACCTCCAAGAGGTTGGACACCTCTGCATAAGTTTTATTTATGCACATAGATTACTCTTGTCTGCATCATTATTTGCCGTAATGACTTGCTACCTGCCTTCTTTCTGTAGGCAGGAAATACGTGTACGACCTCATTCATGTGATTATCGTAGCTCCCTATGTGTGTTAATTAGGAAGAAATGTGAGGAGCCCCCATGTAAAGATCGTTGTACACAGTGCAGATGTGAGTGATCTGATGAATGTTACAGTGAGCTCGAATTGCGAAAAATTGTTGGCTGCCGTATAATTTGAAATCGATGATTAATGGCAGAACGAAGGATTGCGTAGAACTTCGTCACTTGTCTCTTGTGCGCTGCAAGGGTGAAAGTGTGTGTGAGCGGAGAGAGGCAGTGAGATAATACCGACGGTTGAATGGGAAACCGGGACGACGCCCTTGGCTCCGTCGTTTGCGCAGACTCTGAGCTCGTCTGCCACGTTTCAACTGGGCGTGGTACCGGCCTTCTCTGCAATTGTGGCATAATTGTGCCTGTTGGAAATTCGGTTTCACCCACTTTTCGAGTTGCTATACGTATTACACGAATATCCCCCCCCACCACAGCGCACTACGTGCACTTTATAGTAATGAATGTAGTGCAGTAAAGTGTAGAGGGTGCCCGGGAAGGCTGAGTGGCTGGGATAACACTGCATATGTTGACACCGCAACTTGTGGCAAACTATGATTATGGAACATATGGGAATCTTTAATAAGTAGGGGAAACACTACGTCTGTTACACAGGAACTTGTGGCAAACTGTGGTTATGGTACTAACGGGAATCTTGTGTAAATGGGGGAAACACTACATCTGTTTCACAGGAACTTGTGGAAAACTCGGGTTGTGGTACTAACGGGAATCTTGAATAAATGGGGAAACACTACAGTTTTTACACAGGAACTTTTGGCAAACTGTGGTCATGGTACTAACTGGGAGTCTTGAGTAACGGGAATCTTGAATAAATGAGGAAACACTGCATCTGTTACACAGGAACTTGTGGCAAACTGTGGTCATGGTACTAACGGGAGACTTGAGTAAATGGGGAAACACTACGTCTGTTACACAGGAACCTGTGGCAAACTGTGGTTATGGTACTAACGGGAGACTTGAGTAAATGGGGAAACACTACGTCTGTTACACAGGAACCTGTGGCAAACTGTGGTTATGGTACTAACGGGAGACTTGAGTAAATGGGGAAACACTACGTCTGTTACACAGGAACCTGTGGCAAACTGTGGTTATGGTACTAACGGGAGACTTGAGTAAATGGGGAAACACTACGTCTGTTACACAGGAACCTGTGGCAAACTGTGGTTATGGTACTAACGGGGAACTTGATTAAATGACAGAATACTACATTTATTACGCAGGAACGTCCAACGAACTGTAGCTATGAAGCAGAGTGGAATCTTGAGTGAAACGGGGAAAGCAGCAACGTGCAGCAGACTTTCGTTATGAAACTTGCCGGAATTTTAGTGAATGGGAAAACACAGCATATGTTGTGCAGGTACGCTCTGCAAACAGAATGAGGAACGTTTCGTGAGGGGCCGTCATATGATACTCCGATATGTCACTGCTGTGTGTTGTGGGCGTCTCATCGTGATACCAAACGAGTTGGGTATTACCGGCTGATTAGTTGTTAGGAAAAAAGTAGTCGTGACCCATACTTAGCGTAACCATTGACGAAACGAAACTACAGCTTTCAAATGATTGACACTGCAGCACGGTTCAGTAACTTCCCAAATAGAACACTCCGTATATATTATTACTATGGCTTTACATCCCTTTGTTGGGCCTTGGTCGCTTTTTCGGTTTCTTGATCCTATACACAGTCGGTAGGGCTCCTTAGATGGGGGATTAGCCTGTCGCAAAGCCTCTGGCTACACACAGAACAACACAAACACAGAATGAACGCACATGATACAGACATCCATGCCTTGATTGAGATTCGAACCCACAATCCCAGCGTTCGAGCGAGCGAAGACAGCGCGGCCACTGTGACCAGCTCGTCTTCATATATGCTATTAGAAACAACCCAGCGTGTATGCACACAAACACACACATTACAACGCTATGGCTTCCAATGATTAGCGCTAAATTATTTTCTACAAAGAACTGACACAATTATAAGATGAATAATTTGTGGTTCAGTTAAAGTTCACTGAACGCCAGAGATAGTTTGAATTATTAATGGGCCTCTTCATTAAGATTTAATAAGGTATGTTCTTTAACTTTGCTTCTTAAGCATCACCCAGAACAACATGATTTGCAAAATACTAAAAAATGACTGACGGAATGCTGTGCAGAATATCCAATATCCAAATTGAATAGACCGTAGCCAAGGCTATGTGAATGAAAATATATTGTTACCTAGAGAAGCCATCAGTGCCAACTGATTTACTAATACAATATCGCTAGTAGGCCCATTGCCATATGTACAACAAAGATGTGTGAAATAATAAATGATATAGTATTACATAAACACTTTGTAATTAATTAGAAATTTATGGTTTTGAATTGGAAATTGCGATTTCGTGAGCATGTAGTGTTTATAACAGATAATACGGGGTGAAGTATTCAAAACGCACCCAACAGTTTGCCCTGACAGTCTTCTAAAAGATTTCCGCAGCGATTGGGCTAGTGTTTCTGCGGAAGTTACCATCTGCTAGAAATCTTCGACGCCTGACATGTTACCTGTCGTAAACCCTTCCTATCTGTCGAAATATTTTTACGTTTTGGTTTATTGTTGTCTTATTAAGCACTTCCAAGTGAGAGTACACATTGCTAAATGCTTAACGAACAGCTGCAAGCGATTTAGATGCGATATAATGTTTGAGAATGAACAGACGTTCTGCTCCTGAATACATAATGCTCCCACCTGCAGAACTTCTGCGCAACTGGCGACAGCAGCAGCCTAGCAACCAAAGACAATGAATGACTCGAATGGCGCGAGGAAACTTAGTCCATTACACTGGGAAACAGCTTTTGATTTAATCTATGCACTGTAGTACATGATTGTTATTTTGGGTAGCGTTTTAAATGGTATATCCTCTGCAACTGGACGAGTTTTATAAATTTATGCCAATGTTTTAAGAAGTTTAAAGTAAAAAAAAATTAAATATGATTAGTAAAGATAACATACTTCAACAGCACGTTGGTTAAAATACGTGTATATGCTTGTCCCTGTATGGCTTAGTGGTGACCTTCTGAAGGTTGGAACATGTTACGAAGCAAAGACAAGACATTGTATGCGACCTGTAAAGAATGATGAACAAGTATTGGTTGTGTACAACGGTGCAGTATGAAGCTTTATAGTTTAAGCGTTCTGGCCACAATGGCTGTCATCAGCATTTACCTATCTATAAGCATGTACAGTAAAGGTAAAATTGTCCCTGTGTTTAAATAAGCACTACGCCATGAAGACGTATGGTTGAGTGGATGTATAGATCTGCATTGTCTTGACCTCGGCACTAGTTGAAGGTGAATGGTTAGCTTCACGCACCGGCCACTTTACCCCCGGTATCCATTGGATAGGAGGTTTGATGGACCCCCCAGAACCTGTCTGGATGACATGGAGAAGTGAAGATTCTTGACCCTATCGGGACTCGAACTCCGACGCCTCCGTCGTCCAGCCCGTAGCCAGTCGCCATACCGACTGCGCTATTCCGGCTCCTATAACCATTTACTATAGACTCCCGATTGATCGACCCAAACGAGACCAATAGGTGGTCGGATAATACGGAAAGGGGTGGAGAGGGGGTCGAAACAAATCACAAATTTAATGGGAGTCCAGTATAACTATGAAATCAGGTTTATTAATAATTCTACAATTAACGTACTAGAGTACAGACCTATTACTAAAAAATAAATTCCAGTTAAATGAAGTGAGCTATGGATTTTAAATTAATTAAAAGCAATATTTAGTGCTCATTATAGCAAATGTCGGATGTCTATGTCGGGTAACCAAATAGGATAATCGAGGCTCTGCTGTGTATAGCTCAATTCTGAAGTTTGACGGGCTTTCTTTCCACATCCAGTTCACCTATTGTGACATATTGATGCGTTAACATGATCAGCGTTGTAAGCTTTATCCGAAATGTATGCAGTAAATTATTAACACTGAGGTGTCTGAAATAGGCGTTAGGCAGTTGATGTATTTGGTATCATGCTGTAGTTTTCTCACGAATAATAAATAGGCGTTCTTTTCATGACACAATATGCATCTTTAATCTGACGCCCCGTGACGTAATTTCATCTTCATTGTATAGTTGGCACCAGGCGTGGTACTGCACAATGAATCACCGAATACTTCGATATATTATATATCGCTTCCCTCGTCCCGTTTTGTGTTCTCCAGGAACATTTTGCTGTGTCACGTCCTCTGCGGTTTCGCGTGAAATCGATAATTCTAGTATGTAGCCCATCATGTTGGTCCCCCACTATCCTGGACATGCCTTGTCATTGCTCGTGTAATTGGCTCTGAGCGGTTTCCGATTAAAATGTTTTTGTAGTAATTCTGAAACAATGATAACAAAATCGAATGTATTTTACTGAGGACAGTTCTTTATGTAGGTTTGCTCTTCTGTCGCTGTTCTGTTGTTATGTAGGTTAGGAAGTTGTTACGACTTCATTTTATTATCGTCCTTCCATCTACGCCTAGCTAAAGGGAGAAATGAAGGAAATGTAAATAAAAGAATAACGCCCAAAGAAAATGTGGTAGTTTTTTACCATTATTCTGGGGCATCTGTGTACTCTTTATATTTTATGGATCTCGAAGGTTCATTTGTCTTGTTGAAAAGTGCCCGCTGCTTATCCCAATACTCAGTCAGACGAATCCAGTCAAACCCACGCCGTATTTCTTTAATAATACCTTCCAGTCTTTGCCTAGGTCTTCCTAGGAGTCTTTTCCTTTCACATTTTTGGACTATTTTTCTTTTTTTGCATTTTACATAATCCCCCCTCCCGGGCCGATCTATTCCCCTCCATATGATCACCCTAATGAAGGAATATCGGATAACATTACATAATCCCACATCCCAGCAACGCCTCTAAGTTCGATCGCTAGCAACATTGTTATTGATATCGTTCTGAAGGAGAGAGAGAGAGAGAGAATAAATTGGGGGGGGGGTTAGTGAGATACTATTTTTTTTATTGCTAGTGAGGTGGGACTAAGTCCCTTGTACTGCGGCCGCTTCTGGCCTATTGTGCCAGCCCCAGATGATAGGTGAGGGTGATTGTGGAGCAGTTGGTGGAATGAAGTTTGGCAGGTGAAACCGAAGTACTCGGAGAAAACCTGCCCCTACTTTCCTGCTGTACCAACTTCCAGTCCCACAAACCTTGAACTTTTATGCTACATTTAGGGGTTCAAGTCCCGATGAGGTCATTGGGTTTTTTCAGTTGATCTAATCCTTCCAGCCGCACTAGGCCCTGGGGTTTACTCATCCTCTAATAGAAATGATTAGCAGGAATTAATTAAATAATTTTCCTGGGGAGTAAAGCGCGGCCGGCGCGTAAGGCTGACAACCTTACTGCCATCTTTGAGCTGATTGTCTAGATAGTGTGGGACCCTCAACGTCTCACAACCCTATGGGCCTTCACGGCCTGGTACAGGGATAGCTTCACTTTTTATATGCAGTATAAATAGAGATCTTCGATAATATGATGCTTATTCATAAAACAGGAAAAATATGAATTTATGTGCATCATAAAACCATGTCCAAATTTTAAGAAATGAAGTAATTCATACATATATCCAAACGAACATACTTTATGGTTGTAAGAAAGAAATATGCATTTGCATTAAAATCCGGTCCCTAGTTATCATACATAATTTCAGGACCATAGATCAAGTGGCATTAATGGTCCTGCCACCTCACAAGTTCGCCATGTGGTCACTGATTGTAGGGAATTAGAGTACGACGTTGGAGTGACCTCTAATGGTGTAATGTCCGTACCAAATTTCATGAAAGTGAGTCACCTGGTTCGGAAGTCGAAATGAGCGACATGCACACCGCATAATTACCTCAAAGACCTTTTTTTTCTTATGTAAGTAAAGAAGGAAGGCTAGAAGTTCACAAGGTAAGCCAGTTGATGTTAATTACTTACTGTAACAACTGACTGGATTCCGAAATGTAATGGTGCGTGGGTATTCACAGTGCCAGTGGCGTCAACATGTGGCGCGTGTACCATGCATGCTTTTAAAGACAAATAACATTTATTTTATTTTAAAATTTAAATAATCGAACTTAATATATTACTTGATGAGAAGTTGTAGAATCTTCCCAATATTATTGCAGTTGAATCAAGGGCAGAATGGCTGGTCTGGACTGGATTGATCTAGCTCAGGATAGAGACCATTGGAGGGCTCTTGTGAAGACGGTAATGAACCTTCTGGTTCCATAACATTTTTGGGAAATTCTTGAGTGACTGAGGGACTAGTGGCTTCACAACACGGCGTCAGCTCATTGACGTTATTTACGAGTTAGTTAAATCAGGGGTACAGAATATTTTTGGCCTGCAGAAAGCGACACGTGGTAAGGAGGTAATTCAGCACCACCGCACTGTACGATTATAAATATTTTCCTGAATTTTATATATTCAGCTTACTCGTAAGGCTAAATTTATTCTCGCGAAGTATTTTACATAACTCAACGATAATTATGTCTGCAAGGCATGTTTTAGTTAGCGACGATTCTTTACTGTCTGTCCTTGTAATTTTCAAGATTTCTGTTATGTTTTTGAGTTAACATTTTGCCATTAATGTACGTAAATAACAACTAAGCGGATCATATATCGTTGTAATTATCCTCCATTTGATAGTCATTGATTTATTACAAATTCCAATTTTAGACTCATTAATGAATTTTCTTTCAGTTGCCCTTCATTCTCGAAGCGTAATTCGACGTTTAATAGGATAACGTTCCAATCAAACTTCAGCGTTTTTAACGTATGTTATGAAAGGTTGCACACAGCCTCTACATCAATTTAATTTAACGAATCAACCCTCCATGAAGCTCATTATCTTCAGAAATATACAGAGAGGAAAGGGGGTAAGGCGAAACAGCTATGAGGGGTAGCTACCTCAAGGTCTCATCCGTAAATTGATATATATCCATAGTTTTGATATGAAGATGAAGAAGATAGAAAAAAGAAAGGGGAAAAAAGAGAATGAAAGGCAGAAATAAGAAGAACCAAAGCAATATTACTTTTCCACTCCCTTTTCCCCCTCTCTTTCATCAGAACGAGAAGGCAGAGCAGATGGAGTTCCTCTTTTTTCATTTTCTTTCCTTCTCTCTGGCTTTCAAGGAAAAGATAAAAGAAAGGAAGTTTGTCAAAAACAAGAAAATGCCGTTCACTATGTCCGTATAAGTCAAAAAGTTCAGTTGCGCCTAAAATATATTTATGGAAAACAAGGGGGGAAGGGGGTCGTTAAAAGAAAGGCACGGGACGTCACTGCTTAAATGTTATTTAAATTCGGTGTGGGGGGGAGACCTGGACTCCAAGGATACAGTCACTAACCACACTAGTCACAGAATATCAAAATATAGCCTAATGCTGAATATTGACCGAGCAAGCTGGCTCGAGCGGTCTTGCTTCCAACATGTATTCGGGAAGTACCCGTTTCTTATCTCGAGCTGGTCACTTACTATTCTGGCTGAGATTTTTTCGTGATCTTCAGTTCCAGACAAATTCCAAGATATTGCCTCAACTTAGGACACGACCACTGGGATAGCGTAGTCGGTATAGCGACCAGCTACGGGCTGGACGACAGAGGGGTCGGAGTTCGAGTTCCTGTAGGGTCAAGAATATTCTTTTCTCCACGTCGTCCAGACCAGCTCTGGGGTTCATCCAACCTCCTACCCAATGCGTACCGGAGGCTATTTCCCCGGGGATAAAGCGGCCGGGGCGTGAAGCTGACCACTCACCTCTAACTTGTGCCGAGGTCAATAAAATTTGTATCTATACATCCACTGCCCCATGCGCCTTCGTGGCGTAGTGCTTAATTAGCGACAGCTTTACCTTACAACTTTGTTCTGTATCCTTCCTAATTCATTGTTCGCCCATCCATTCACTCGACACCGTATAGACTTGAGTTGCTGTTATTTGAATAAAGTAACAAACAAATCAACAAAGAACAGTGTGAATATTGGTATCTTCCGAAGGTCATAAAGGATATAGTAAGTAACTAAGCACCAGTTTGGCTGCCCCATAGCTCAAGCGGTTAGTCGCGGCTTCCCACCGCGGCGGCCCGGATTCGATCCCGGGTCTGGTCAAGTGGAATTTGTGGTGAACAAAGTGGCGCTGTGGCGGGTTTTCTCCGAGTACTTCGATTTCCCCTGCCAATCTTCATTCCAGCAAATTCTCCATCATCATCATCATCACCGGGGCAGGCTACAATAGGCCAATCAGTGGCCGCCGTGCCGAGAGGACCCAGTTGGACTCCACCCCCCACTAAGCGAATTAAAAAAAACTAAGCGACAGAGACACTGCAAATGCGAGCACTTGGCTACGAGCACGCAGCTTGTTGTCCAAGTTGTAACTTCACTGCAGTCCTACGTGACAGATTTCCATTTGTTCACTACTGTGATACAGAGATCAGTCACAAATTTGAAACAATAATTTCACCATATCAGATGCGTAGTTTTCACGGCGGTGACTATGGAGAATACTACTGGTATCTGCGACCATGTAGCCTAGGTTTATGAACTTTTCAGAGGAACGTCTATAGACTTTTATTAGACTTCACCCCGTCATCCTAAGAGACAGATCCCTTTTTAATTTCCATTTGTCTAGAGTACAAGGATTATGTTCTTACAGTTATGTCGCCGTTACCACACACAAACAGCCTAGGGCCAATGGAACCCATGCAGTTAATGCAGTGATCACATGTAATCCAATTGAAATTGGACGTATCTTCCCAATTCTGCCGACAGCGGACGAGAAACATATTTTCTCTCTGCATTGTTTATGTTACCTTTCCAAAGCTTCTGTGGTCTAGTAGTCAGAGTTTCAGGCTACAGATCCAGAGGTCCCTGGTTCGATTCCCGGCGTTACCAGATTTTCTGAGAAATGGTGGGTCTTGAACGGGGTCTACTCAGCCTTGTGAAGATAATTGATGAGCTATTTCAAGGAAATAGCTGCTCCGGTTTAGAAAACCGAAATTAACGGCCGTGGAGATCCGTTGCGCTGACCACGCAACACCCTCTATCCACTAAAGTGTGCGCTAACTTCGCGGCGGTCGCTCGGCCGGTATAGTTCGCTTGCGGACTACAGGCCACGGCGTTTTTGTTTACTTTTTACTTTTCTTACGTATATATAGGCTTTCTTTGTTCCCTTGATTTTCTTGCAGTGACCATCTCGTTACAATTCATAATTATTTACCCCCATCCCTTTCGTTATATCCATTTTGCACCACTCTTGGGAGAGGGCAGATGTCTCTAGGAGATATGCTTTCCTGTTTGACGAATGTTATGAATCTTCCTCATTTAGTCCTGCCATATTTGAGTGCAAAGTTCTATAAGGGTGGGTGTTCTTTTATTTCATTTTCACACAGGCCTTCAACCCTTCACGGATCGACAGACGGTTGAGTTTGTAAGGGGTAGTTATTCACAGAGGCAGGTGCAAAATCATCCTTGGTGAACGCATCTAAAATGGTCATATTCCATGGCATACGCAGGACTTGGTAGAATTTTTTGAGAAGCAATTCTGCTGTATCCACGTCCGAACAGTTGCGCAATTTTGTACTGTGTTATGCAGCTGCCCAGCCTAATTATTCAGCACGAAATGCCTTAACTGTGAAGCTAACTGGCGTCTTGTTTTATTGCAGTACAGTTTGATACTTCTTACTTAAGATCTTAACTTGCTGAAATTGCAAAGGTAATATTTTCTTCACGAGACGTGACAATTGACGAACAGACAATTAATTGGGGTGTAGCTGTTGAATAAAAGAATTGATGTTGAAGCGCAAGTACATTTCACATTCACAAACAAAACAAAACAACCTTCTAGAAGGTCATTATGCCATAGTAAACTCTAGTTCGTATATAATTAGAGGTTGTACTTAAGACAGTGTCACGGAATAATAAACTGTGGAAGGTAGATGACGTTAGAGTGTGTACAAATTGAAATGCCTGAAATCCACACGATAAGTTCAAACTAACATTTAGCAACGACAGTAATAATTCAGAATTACGTTCACGAAGGAAGTGAGATGAAATTAAATTCAGGAAATTCGTGCCATCCAGTGGATGACCTTGAAAGCCCGTCTCATTAACAGGTTTTGGTACTGGAATGTTACGAAGAATTAGATATTGGAGTTAGTGCCACTTGTAAGCCTCCTGTTGATATAGGGGTTTATGCCATGGCACCATACTTACTTACTTACTTACTTACTCATGGAGCTGAGCCCTTCTGGAGGAGCCGCCAATTCTGCAGCTACTCAAGAATTTTCCAGCATTTTATGGAACCCGAAGGTTCATTACCGTGTTCACAAGAGCCCTCCACTGGTCCCTATCCTGAGCCAGATCAATCCAATAAATACCATCCCATCCTATCTCTCTAAAATCCATTGTAATATTGTCCATCCACCTACGCCTTGGTCTTCCTAGTGGTCTCTTTCCTTCTGGCTTTCCCACCAATATCCTATACGCAATCCTCGTCTCCCCCATTCGTGCTACATGCCCTGCCCAACTCATCTTCCTTGACTTGATCATTCTAATTATACTTTGAGAAGAGTACAAGTTATGAAGCTCCTCATTATGCAGCTTTCTCCAACCTCCTGTCACTTCATCTCTCTTCGGTCCAAATGTTCTCCTCAACACCCTGTTCTCAAACACCCTCAGTCTATGTTCCTCCCTTAATATCAGAGACCAAGTTTCACACTCGTACAGAACCACAGACAAAATTATAGTTTTGTACATGTCATGCCACCATAGATTAATAAATTAAACGACATTATTTTCTTTTTTCTTTTTTCCGAAATAAATTCTCATTAGTGTTTTCGTATTTCTCACTTGTGGTTTCGATCCCGAGTAACTCGATTCGTGGTGAACAAATTGGCACATGAGCGGAGTTTTCTCCGAACTTCTTCAGTTTCTCCCTGGCAGTCACAGTTCTACCTTTGCTACCCACGGCGCTTGCGATGGCCCTCACCAGGCAGCACATTATCACATCCGTTATCATTAAGTTGAGAGCTTCGTCTCTGAACCTGCTCTTGGCAAGATGTTGACACACTCAGTCACAGATATATGTCACCTAGAAGAACTTAAATTTCTCGTATAAATAAAGCTAGTTTTGTTTCCACCGACCGTCCCTGGGGTCTGGTGGTCAGAGTTCCTGGCTACAGATCCAGAGGTCCGGGTTCAATATCCGGCGCTACCAGATTTTCTGAGAAGTAGTGGGTCTGGAACGGTGTCCACTCAGCCTCGTGAGGATAATTGAGGAGCTACTTGAATGGAAAAGTAGCGGCTCCGGTCTAGAAACCCGAAATTAACGGCCGTGGGGATCCGTTGCGCTGACCACGCGACACCCTCTATCCGCTAAATTTGGAACTAACTTCGCCAACAAGCGGCGGTCCCTCGATCGGTATAGTTCGCTTGTGGAATAAAACCACGGAGTTTATTTTTTGTTTTGTTTTTGTTTCCACCTCAGAATTTCATTCAGTAAAATTTGTATTTTTTTAACGTAGTGAGCCAGATTTACCTCAGTTGCATACTGAATATAGAAATCACAAAAAGCAAGATTGTGTTTGTGTTCTTGGTGTTACTCGTCGTGTATTGAATAAGATGGCGATAGCACGGCGTCCCCCTCCTGCACGTTTTAGTGGCGGTAACCTGTAACTCACCTTCACAGTCTAACAAAAGAACTTTCTCTTACGTAATGCTGAAGAGAAAGGGGAGGGAGATCATGCACGTAACTAGTATGAAAATTACATATTGCGGGCTGAAATTATTCGAAGTCCCAGATGGACAATGCTGATTGTACCAATCATATAGAGATTTATCTCACCGTGGAAATTACTTGCCCCTGATGTAACAGTTTGTTTAGTCATAATAGCACGCCTGAACGCATGAGTAAAATTGATCTCTTGACGTCATCTGCTTCAGTAAGGCAACAGGCTTTAATAATGCAATTTGTAGAGAACGGTGTTTTTTAACTAGTGTCGTACTGTGTAAGTAACGCAGCGTATTCATAAAGTCCTAGCTTCGAATCGTTGCGCAACCAGCAGTTCCGGCTACATAATTTCTTGGAATTCCTGTTATTATCCACAGAAATTCCAGAATATGATCTTAAACGTTCTTCCCCTTCCTTACCACCGATGACATTCGTACTCGTGTCTTTTTCATCAGGTGATACGCAGTATAAATTTTTACACTTGATGTAGCGTCTTTAACGTGCATTAAACATTTTTAGCCTACTTCTCTTATTTTGAAAGAATATCACCATGTTTTCTCGATGTCTGTGTGTTTCCTCCTAATAACTTTTTTTGTATGTGTATTCGTTGCCGCAGGAACGTGTTTGCCAAGCCGTTGCCTAGTAATAGTCGTCTCCTCAGGCTCAAATATTCAGGTTTTCATGCGTCGTGTCTCATTGTATTCAAAAGTTATTTGACGCTGTGTTTTCAATGCGGTCCGTGTCTTATTAAATATTCAATATATATTGAAAGGAGAGTAGGCAGTTAACAGACAGCCTCCCTTTGAAATTTCGGCAATTACAAAAAAGTTCTCCGCACCATTCGAAAATTTCCGCGGCGCACACCGGTCCGCGATTTGCTCACGGTGAGTATATAACAAAACTGTGCAGGCAACGAGCAGAAGTCAACAAAATAATGAGGATAATCATGTTCGAAACATAGTGCGATGGGAAGCAAGACATAGGAAATATAAGTGACTTCAACTTGGCGGCGGTCAAGCTTACGACCGTTCAAGTGCCTAAGCTGCCGTTGTAGCATAAGCTAAATAAGGCAAACGTGATCTGCCTTGCAAAGCCTAGGCTGAAAGAAGACTTGTATGTACTGTAAAAGGAAGGAATTTCAATAGCATGCTATATGTGCAATACATACATTTGACAAGGGCCAAGCCTGTTCACGAGAGACAACTCCATCCTCTCATCAGAAAGGATGCTGCACAAGGAGTATGGCCGCAAGGGTTCAGTTATAAAAAAGAAGAAAAAACACTGGTCATGAGCCCCAAGGGGCTCGGCGCCAAGACTAACTGATTGGCGGTAAACCGCCGGCCGTAAAGTAACTGACTCCGAAAGCAGGCGATTAGGTTTTCCTGGAACTTCTTAATGAATATTAACCACTTGGTATAGGCCTTGCCGTTACGTATTGTCTGTTCAGAATACCGGTATAAATTACTTCAGAAGTTTCAAAATAAATATTTGTGTATGCCTATTATATTACATATGCTGTCGAATAGTTGAACTCTGCTTTCGTCCAGTTACAACAGACGTCACACCCAAAGTGACTAACGGCACGGCAGCGTGCTACAATTTCGTATCCGTCAAAATATGCCAGTGCACTTGATCATTATGAACCCGTTGTTAAGTCCTTATTGAGCTCGCTGTAGCCTCCATGTATTCCCTGTACCCTGAGCAGCTCATTTAAGTATCAGAAACTATAAAGTTCACTCTGAATAAATAGGTTACTCTGTTATTTAGCGCAACTTCTACGCTTCTGCAAGTATAATTAGAATGATCAAGTCAAGGAGGATGAGATGGGAAGGACATGTAGCACGAATGAGGGAGAGGAGAAATGCATATAGGATATTGGTGGGAAAGCCGGAAAGAAGGAGACCACTGGGAAGACCAAGACGCAGGTGGGTGGACAATATTAAAATGGATCTTAGAAAGGTAGAAAGGGATAGTATGGATTGAATTGATCTGACTCACGGTAGGCACCAGTGGAAGGCTATTGTGAACACGGTAATGAACCTTTGGGTTTCATAAATGCTGGGGACTTCTTGAGTAGCTTCACAATTGGCAGCTTTTCAAGAAGGGCTCAGCTCCACGAGTGAGTTATTAAGCGCAATGTCTAGAACACTGACCTTCCACCTCAAATGTTGATTGCGAGTATTTTCGTTCTGATTATTATTCAGGATTCATTTGTTATAATATTAATAATTATGCCATTTTGTTCCTTTAGTAGAATTAAATTTATTTTCTTATTTGCCTTTTGAGAGTTCATTAATTTGTATATTTTTCGTTCGTGGTTTGCATATGTTGTGGTTACAGTAATTATCAGTACAAATAACCTTCAAATGGCTTCTCATTTAATTTGTTCAGAATTAAAGGCTGTCTAGTGGTAAGAGATCCTGGCTACAGATCAGAGGTTCCGGGTTCGGTTCCCGGCGCTACCAGATTTTCTGAGAAGTAGTGGGTCTGGAACGGGGTCGACTCACCCTCGTGAGGATAATGGAGAAGCTATTTCAAGGAAATAGCGGCTGCAGTCTAGAAAACTGAGATTAACGGCCGTCGGGATCCGTTGCTCTGACCACGTAACGCCCTCTACCCGCTAAAGTTGGCACTAACTTCGCCGACAAGTGGCGGTCGCTCGGTCGGTATGGTTCGCTTGCGGACTACAGGCCAGGGAGTTTTTTTTTAACACATTGCTACTGAAACTCTTGCAGTAAATATTTTATATTTTCTAGTGATAGGTCGCAACTGTTGTAGAGGACATGGCAGATGCTGGAAGATAGCCACTTTCATGTGCCTTTCATGTGAGGAGGTCGGTGCTCTTATAACTTAAATCTGAAGAAACAGATATATCGATTCCTTTCAGGCTAGCTGCAAGATTGAAAGCAGCGGAAAGCGTTACTCGAAAGTTTTTTCAGCGAAGCATTTCACACCTGTGATATTGAAGTGTAATGTGAACGGCGGTTTCGTCCTCAACTGATACGTGTTCAATTGTTGTCGCCTGTGAAATTATATTCTTCACTCAAACCTCATTATCTTCACAATGTATTTGTGTTAGAGCAAGGAACCAGTTTATGAAAAGAAGTCACTTCTTTATGTTTAAGGGAGGCAAGACTTCGGATAAGAGTTTGGCTTGTTTGAAACGAAGATAGTATTCCTGAGAGTATGGAATATTTTGGAAGCTATTAGCGATTTCGCGGCAACTTGTATTAATGTAAACTACAGCGGAAAATGGTTTGGAAGGTCATTGAACTAAAAAAAAATTCTGAAAACAGATCCACTGAAGATGATAATCACCCGACCGAGAAAACAAGCTGCTAATTACGTCCCGGAGCATCAACAAATGTGTTTCATTGCTTTTGTGTTCGGCATAGCATAGATTATAGCAATGAAACTTCCCGATTGAATAGACAAAAGGCCGTTTGTGTGTAGCTTATCTTTCGCATTTGGGATTATATCAGTGTTATATCAAAATCAGTTACTTACTTTCAGTGCCTTCGTTGTATGACTTGCATAAAATGGGTACCCTACAGGGATGCATGTCCTCTCATACGCATGTTTCATTCCATTGATATGTGCTATTGGAGACCTCATACACCACAAAAGTTGTTGAACTGATTCCGTCGGATCTTGTGCCTTCTTGTCGGTTTCAGAACATTTTCCTTCCATTTTTTTTTACATTGAAATCTCCCAACAATATGTGTGTATGGTGTTTAGGGATATGATTCAGTACCCGATCTAGTTCTTCATAAAAGCTGTTCATTGTGTCATCATGTATATCCTCATTTGATGCATGTGCATTCAGAACAGTAATATCACACCAATGACCTCTTCCTATTATTCGCCTGTACTACATCCTGTCATGAGTCACAGACTCTACGCTCGTTTCTGATAATCGTACTCACGTTTATTCTCTCTGAACTCATTTTATAATGTGGCATACTGTCCTTCATTCGTTCCCAAATACAATAATTCATTTTAAGACCATCTATACAAAAAAAACGTGATTTCAGTTCCAATTACTTGTTTAGGTCCGTTAACTGCATCATCTTCAGATGGTAACCCACAATACTTAATAAGCCTGTCACGTGTTAAGTGACGATAGACGGGGTCTGGATTGGTAACTGGTTATATTGGACACTTCTACAGCTCATGACTACATTTCGCAGATCACTGTCACACAGACTAGTGTCCTCAGTCACGTTGCTTGGTGGCGGCTTCCAGCAGCGAACTTTCCTCTACTTCCGGGCTCACGTCCACCCAGGGTGGCAACCCTCTCACACCAACCTGATACTCTGACCACTGGCTTCAGTTGGTACTTCATTCAGCTGCTAACTACCTGGCTGGACTGTCTTCCAACCGCCAGCCTCCAACCAGTTCGTCCATCGTTGCGTGTGTACGTTGCTTAGCAATGTCTCTGGTATTTTTGTGTTTACACAGTCGTCTAACAATGACCGTTTCTCTGGCTCCCTTATTCTAGTTGTCGGGCTTCATGTCACATTATTCACAATGCATCACTGTATACAATTTTGTAATCATAACAGAATATAGTTGTAGTTACACAGTTCTTTTGAAAGGATCCGTCGAAGCAATATATGTACACAACTTTCCTTTGCTGTTGATAAATGTGTATTTTTTTTGCATATTTATGGAATAATCTCGTGGGTGGTTTTAATGTGAAGCATCCAGAATTCTCATTCAGTTGGCAACAATTTCAAATAAAATGTACAATTTTTATGAAGTTTTCAAAAATAATTTTGTGCAGTTCATATGCACACCCGCCACGCGGTAGTTCGTCCCCCTCTAGTAGCGACATCCGTAGTCCTCCCTCACGTAGGTACCTTTACGTTAGAAGCTTCAATTACAGTGTACTCGTATGTATCTGAAATCTTTCAACCCCCATTTTCTGCATCGCCTAGAAAGAGTCTGGCACAAGGACTCAAGCGAGCACGTGTCGTTTCCTCTTCGTCTTTGGTTTCTGCAAGAGTTTGTCACTTTCACGCGGCAGATTAATATAACCGGAACACCCAATACCCCATGTATATACCCTTTTACAGGAAGTATACTTCAGTTTGATGGATCCCTCCATTTTACTGACACGACCAGCATAAGTTTGATCTTGCTTTACTCTGCGTTTCATTACGATTGAATGTTTGTGGATATCAATAATCAGCCGTATTTACATTCCAGATCATTCGTAACACAGAATTTTAATTTTCTGCTTACAGTGCACTTGTGATGCAGCCAACACAGCAGGTTATCCGTTCAACTGCTGTAATTTTGTTGTTCTTACTCTGCAGCTTCATTACGTATGTGTGGAAACCTGTCTTTCTGTGTGGGCAGTTTATTAATCCGGAAGAGGGCGGTACAGCAGGAAGCGTGAGGAAATGGGAAGAGTGGCAGGCCGGCTGGCGAGTTGTCGTCGCCCCCATAATCGATCTGCACCCCACCACCGTCCATTGGATTACGAGTGGGGAACCCTATTGCAGTGGGAACCCTATTGTCTATGTATGGGTCAGTAAGCTGGCTTCTTGCGACTTTAATGCTCTCTGCCATTCCCGAAGCGTTAAACCGGAGACCGCTTTTTTTTTTTCATATTTATTCGAATGTGTCCAAGCTGAGCTCATCATTTTATTTGCATCTTGCAAACGTTTTTACTTTCCTTGGGTCGGGTCGGGCCTGGCCGGGCCGCCTCTGTGGCCTAATGGTCAGAGTTCCTGCCTACAGATCCAGAGGTCCCGGGTTCGTTTCCCGGCACTACCAGATTTTCTGAGAAGTAATGAGTCTGGAACGGGGTCCACTCAGCCTCGCGAGGATAACTGAGGAGCTGTTTCAAGGAAATAGCGGCTCCGGTCTAGAAAACAAATTAACGGCCTTGGTGATCCGTTGCGCTGACCACGTGACACACTCTATCCGCTAAGGTTCGCACTAACTTCACCGACAGGCCGCGGCATAGCTCAAGCAGTTGGTCGCTTGATTCCCACCGCGGCGGCCCGGGTTCAAACTCGGGTCTGGTCAAGTGGGGTTTGTGGTGGACACAGTGGCTCTGGGGTAGGTTTCCCCTGCCAGTCTTCATTCCGCCAAATTCTCCGTCATCATAATCACCCGGGACAGGTACAATAGGCCAATCAGTGGCCGCCATGTCGAATGGACCCAACTAGACTCTACCCCCCACTATGCGAACAAAAAAAACTTCGCCGACAAGCGCCGGTCGTTCGGTCGGTATAGTTCTCTTGCGGAGTAAGACCAAGGAGTTTTTTTTTGGGTTTGGATCAGTTAAATTGCTGCTGACTCTCGCCAGCACAGTCGTTCTTGGTTGCAAGTCCAACGGGACTCATAGTCGTATTTTACATTGTCACGAGTCTGAGAGTCATGCAACTCGGTGTTACTTTCCTTTGGTTGTTTAGACTACTCTTTCATCAAGTGCGTAGGTTATACAACATTGGAGTGAATGACGAAATGGATGGAGGAGACTGGTTTTTCTTTACCATCCCAATTTCATAAGAAACCACATACCCAGTGGGTCTTGTGTGATTACAGACATAACAAGTTCCCGGAAGAGCTTATGCTGTTTACTTTTCTTGAAACACTTCCACTTATAAATGAAAAATTGTTCCCTTCAGTTATGTATATTTTTAATGCTCATCATCGGAGCTTCCATCAGTCCACTCAACCGAAATATTTCATGCCTCAATATAATATATTTTCCCCATTTTAATCGGTATTTCTCCTGGCGATATTCGGGGACAGGCTGTCATTGGCAGGCACTGCAGCTGAAGATTACTTTCATATGATCTGTCATGCTTATCGACTTTTTTTCCCCCCCACTGGCTCTGCAGCCCACTTGGGCCCTAGTCTCTGATTTTCAGTTTCATGATCATTTTACAGACGATAGGACTCCTTGGAGGAGTGATTAGCTCATCGCAAGGCCTCTACCCAAGCACAGGACAACGCAAACGCAGAATAAACACATACATATACCAAACATCCATCCCTTGATTGGGATTCGAACCCACGATCCCGGCTTCCGAGCGAGCGAAGACAGTACATGCCTCAGACTGCTCGACTACCTGACCAACTATCGACATTTAGGTGAGTTTAAACGTACGGAGAAGAGGTCGCATGTCGTATGCCCTCGGAAGAGTTTTTGAAATTTTGAAATATTCGTAATAATTTATTTGGTCGCCTATATCTGCAAAGATCGTGACGATTTCTGATCTCTGATCCGAATCTGTTTTCAGTGCCGAGGGGTTCTAAATTCTTAGATTAAGTGTCACATTAGTAGAGGGGTTTGTGTGTATAATGGTAACATATTCTTTGTCAGTCTTATTTTGCGAGATAGAGCAAGCAAGGCCTTGATTTGAAAACGGAAGGTTAATCTAATTGGCCTATTTAAAGTGTTTCTTCTTTTTTCTGTACACTCGTACGGTGCCCAGTGTAAACACGGCCAGTAACTTCTCCGGAGTACCTGTCATACAGAATGGTTTGGCATCCCCTAATAATTACAGAGTGCAGTGATTACGAAAGTTGTTCGTATGTGTGTTCTGGGTTGTTAGAAGAGTTGGATCATTGTAGGTGGAATAATATTAATTATTCCATAGCGTTCTTTTATCTTTTTTGTTTCCACGTTTTTATTCTTGCTCTGAATTTTTTTATGGTGGGAGTACAGTCTTACCTCAGATTTACGAATCATTGCCTTCCCGAAAACGGTCATAGGTCAAAAATCGTAGATCACATTCATTGTAACATGGGACATATAGGGTTACGTTCCTGGAGCTCAAGTCTCAGACCCGTTTTGCGACATTGTGACGCTACAATTTAGTCAATTAAGGGATATCACATAACAGTGTTAAACATGCAAACTATTAAGGATATTGTCACATGTCCGGGGTTCCGTGACTAATATTAACGGATTCTGGATCGGGTTTATTGGTACTTCTGTTACAATTACAATAAATTATAACAGCTCTGCTGTGACCGACTTGGTTCTGATTTACTAATCGGTCACTAACGATTTACTAAGTACGAATGACGAAAGAAGAATCACTTACGAATGAACTCTCGAATTTGAGTCTGAGTCTTATGTTACGACCGACGGTCAGTCGGCCAGTCTGTCTTGGAATAAATCACCCATCTGGAGCTTACGACCAGATTTCTATTACTGTCAGACAGTTAATGGTTTGTTGATGTGGGGCGCTCTCTCTAACAAGAGAACCGTTCTGTCATTTACCATTGCTACTAGCCCTCAGCAGCGCAGTCCTCCTTTCATAACTCGGGGCGAACCGAATAGAGATAACCACACCCAGCAGTTCGTCTATTATTGCGTGCCTATTCGTTTTCACGGAACGTATGTCAATTTTATAGCATGTTCTGATTTTTGCAAGCCTATCCATTGTCGCGGATACACGATTAAGCGAGCCGTTGTCTAGAAATTGACTGTTCCTGCTTTCAGGCGTCATGTCACAATATTAATAAGCAAGTTAATATTTTACAATGGATCGTTTAGAGTTGGATTCTAGCAATATGGTGTAAGTTCGAAACTGGAATTTGGAGTCGCAAGCCCAGAGCGTTGCCTGGTGGGTATTTATTTAATGGGATTGTAAGGCCGGAAAGTAGTAAATTGGGGACTAGCAGGTCAAGGTACGAATGCAGGCAAAATTTTGGTCACTTCATGATACCAATGCGCCCGTGGTCTAAAATAAGGTTTGTGTAGGAAGAGGCGCTGTCGGTCATTGCTGAGGCGGTGAATAAAATATGGCTCGGATGATTATCGTCTTCTGGGATGCGACACCATTTAGTCTGGTATAAAATTACTTACGTTTCGGAAGAACCTGCTTCAGGATGGTTTAGTTTATTTAGGTAACGTAAGGGTAAAACTGCCGGTCACGGTAGCCGAGCGGTCTAAGGCATGCACTGTCTTCGCTCGCTCGGAAGCCGGGATCGTGGGTTCGAATCCCACTCAGGGCATGGATGTTTGTGTGCGTTTTTCTGTGTTTGTGTACAGGTATAGGCCTTGCGACGAGCTGATCACCCTCCCAAGGAGTGTTACCGTATGTGTAAGATCTAGTAAAACCGAAGTGAAACGGAGAGGCCCAAGTGACGGCTGTAGCGCCAATGAAAAAAAAAAGGTAAAGTTGTCCCTGTGCTTAATTAATTACGCACCACACCATGAAGACGTATGGCGGAGTAGAAGAATAGCTCCATCTTTCTTGACCTCGGCATTAGATGGAGGTTAGTGATCAGCTTCATGTCCTGGCCGCTTTACCCCCAGGAAACAGCGCCCGTCTTAAATCCTTAAACTATTTTTTCAGTTCTGCCACAACAGTTCACAACTCCATGAATCTCTCCTATCAAATAATACATTATTTTTGTTTGTTTTCTTTACCACTACTACTACAGTAGTAGTAGTAGTAGTAGTAGTAGCTGCTGCTAAAATTAATTCCTCTGATTAATTAAGTACCTCTAAGTAAGTGATAGCGCTTAATTAAGCAGGAGCCCGGATAGCGCAGTCGGTATAGTGATAGGCTACGGCCTGGACAACCGAGGGGTTAAGTTCGAATCCCGGTAGAGTCAAGAATTTTCTCTTCTCCATGTCGTCCAGACCGGCTCTGGGGTCCACCCAACCTCATATCCAATGGGTACAGGGGGTTCTTTCCCTGGGGGTAAAGCGGTCAGGGCGTGAAGCTGACCACTCACCTCCCAACTAGTGCTGAGGTCAAGAAAATGTGAATCTGTATATCCACTCCCGCATAAGCCTTCATGGTGTGGTGCTTAATTAGTTAAGCACAGGGACAACTTTATGTTTAATTAAGCATCACGTGTTGGAGTAGTATATTGGTGTGGGAGTATAGCTTCATGGATTCTTAACCTCAGCACTAGATGGAGATGAGCCGTTTGCCTCACGCCCCCGGCCACTTTACCCCTCTGGAAAGAGTCGTCGTTAATCATTGCATATAAGGCTGGATGGAGGAGACAGATGTTGATCCCTTGCCGGAAATCGAACTCCAATTTCCCGCTGTCCAGCTTCTAGTGTAGTTATTATGCTGGCCGAGTTATTCCAGTCAACGGCAATTGAGGCCTGCTGTTTATGATGTCTGCATACAGACATCTGACGATCGATCGGGCTATACAACATTTAAGAACCAAACTGAAGATTAAAGTACACACTGAAAGCAGTACAGCATAATGACTGTGCAGCTGTGACGAAGTCTTCTTGCACCACAGATACAGTGGCCGTGTCACCATCACTTGGTACAGCTCCATCACGGATATGGCGACCGTACCGCCATGAGTCTGTAACCAAAGCTCGTTTGTCAAGTTGGTCCTAGTTTACATCACGGTAAGCGAAGGTGGCATATAAGAAACAAGTCAGTGAATATGTCACCATAGCGGCAATACTGTAGACTCGTGTTCGGAAGGTGATGGGTTCGAATCTTGGCGAGGACGTTTGCTATCATGAGTTTATTCGTGGTTTCACTTAGTTACTCCAGGCAGATGCCAGGATGGTACATCGATTTGGCCAGGACCACTTCGTTCCCATCTTTCATCTGTCACCCTAACTTTCCCTGCTGTAAAGCTCTTCCTGTAACAGGCCGTGGAGACCAGTAGGGTTGTGAGACGTCGAGGCTGCCACATTTTATAGACAGTAGGCTAACAGATGACGGTGGGGTTGTCAGCCTTATGCGCCGGCCGCCCTTTACCCCCAAGAAGATTCCTGGTACTCATTTCTACTCGTATTAGAGACTGGGTCAAACCCAGGGCCTTAGTGCGGCTACAAGGATTGGAAGCACAACCTACCCATAGCCTGGGGGGGGGGTGTCTGGCCTGGTTGCCTCTTCAGGACAGTACGAGCCATCACCACGGACTAGCTAAGCATTCCGCGGACGGCGTATACAGTCCGTAATGAAGTTAATGAAAAAGTTTAATTACCTGCCTAAAGGAAAAGAGATCGGCATGTAATAATTATTTTTAAACATATCAGTCCATGTGTAAAAGCAATTAAGAAGCTTTGACATATAAAACTCCGGGATGCTGTGTTGCTTTCATTGGTACCACCAAAATACGTTAATTTCATACTGACTTAATCTTCTTTCGCATTAGTACGCTATTCGCATAGGATCTTCTGAAATTTTGCACTCTCCCAGAGTAGACCTATTGAGAAGGGGAGTTCATGCATAAAATGAGCCATTTCATTTGTAACATTTGTAGTTATGTAAGATTTGAAGTTTTGACGTCGGTGAGTGATTATGAAGAATTCCGTCTTCTGGGATGTGGCATCGTGTAGATCTTGGTGAACCGACGTTCCTCCGAAACGTCCCAGAAGACGGCATTCTTCACAATTATAGTTGTTTCTTTGGGAGTAATCCATATCAAAATTATAATATAAAATCCTTTTGTCTGCCCAGATGTTCCATTCTGTGTGGTCAAACAGCTGACAGGATCCCATAGTAAAGCATATAATAGATAAAGCGATCTATTCCCACCGCTGTTTTGGCGCTAGGTAACCAAATGACAGTTGGCATTTATAGAAGCTATCAATAGACGGCGCCACGACTGTAAATAATTGCAAAAAATACATATTTTTATTTTTAGGGTCTGAATGTTGTAAAGGTAAGACCAAGGAGTCGGAATTCGATTCCTGGTAGGAGCAAGCGCCCAGGCATGAAGCTGACCACCTCCTCGATCTAATGTTGAGATTAAAATGGTGGGGCTATACCTCCACTCCCTAATGCATTTTCATGGCTTGGTGGTTAGTAAATTAATAAATTAAACCTGACTCCCTGCTGTTACAGAGTACACAGGCTTATTCCGTCTGGTGATTAAACACTAGCATGTCTGACACTTAACAATTATCTTTATTATTATTCGCGATATGCGAGGTATTCCCCTTAGTGAATTAATTATATTTGCTTATCGACACACAGGCATGCTGCCATTGTATTGTGACGTGATTATGGTTCCGAGATACTGCCTGCAGCACAGTATGGTTTGCAGGTCGCGGTCAAGCAGAGAGAGCCCTTCCTTCTAGTCTACGTGCCGTGGAATCCTATATCACAAGATCATGAACTTTGGGGAGTGCCTCAGGGTTTAAACAGATTTTCCTATACGGTATATCTTCGTAGCCTGTCTGCGTGTATAGAGTCGCGAAATGTGGTAATTTAGTTTGGTGCCCAATTATGAAGGAAGGTTCTGTGTGTTTCGTTCAAGGATGGACGGTACAGTACTGCCTCTTCTCTTCTCTTCTCTTCTCTTCTCTCTTCTCTTCTCTCTTTTATCTTTTCTCTTTTCTCTTTCTCCTCTCTTCTCTTCTCTCTCTTCTCTTCTGTACGTATGTCGCCTCTCTCGAAAGTGTGGGCTGACTTCTTGTGCTCTTGTTGCTTGCGTTTGAATTAAAAATGACGAAACTACAAACATTCTGGTTTAAGACAGAAATGTAACCTAATGTAGGCCGTGACCGCATCCTTCATAATCCTTTTCCAATCAATCTTCCATCATCCTATCATTCGATGCTATATAACCTGCGACATTGAAAGCGTCCCAGAATAACCTGCCAACGTAAAGAACGCTGTTTTTATGAATGTCGATAGAAATTCGCAAAGTCATCATTGTAATGCATATTTACCATTGCCGTTTGCCATATATCTTGAAGCAAGACTGATTAAAACTGCGCTTAATTGTTGAACACATGTTCGTTGTGCGCCAAGTCAGAACGTATGAGCGAATTTCACTGAATTCGTATCCTGTTTGTTTACTCATACTGTGCATAGGCTATAGGTGCAGGCAGTCTCGCACACAAAAGAATTAGCTGTCTCTCATGAAGAACGTAGTTATATTCGTGCAAGAACGAGTGGCGAGGCACTTCCCTTACATCTGCGTAATTAGGTCGTATTGTAATCATTTGACATCCGCACAAAGAATTCAAGTTTGTGAGAAAGTAAAGTCAGATTACTGGATAACTTATATTTGTGGACTAATTTCATTTTTCCAGTTTTAATGAGAATGCTTTTAGTGTGGGGAGAGTTGAGCAGCTTTTATGAGTTCCTCGCACGAAATACACGAACTTAAGGCAAAGTGGGGCGGTAGTGTCCGTCTGTATGTTTGTCCCTCCACATCTTTCATTTCTGAAACTCAGAATTCTGTGAAACCTGATGGTTACTGGTTTCTGGGCTATGACGCCATATAAGCTGGTACATGTTTACCGACGTTTTGGAGAACTTCCTGCCTCCGTCTTTAGGATAGAGGGGTAATCAGAACTTGCGGGGAAAAGAATGATATTTATAAATGAAGAGGGAACATCGGCACATGAGTCCTGAGCGAACCAGTCGGAGTAAGGAGAACGGGAAATAATCTGAGGACCTTGAAAGGGCCACGCTTATCAGAAATCCGTAACGAGTTCCACGAAACATGATATTAGTGAAGAAAGCAGTCTTCTGGGATTTTGCACCGTGTATATGTGGTGTTAACCCCCACATATACACGGTGCAAAATCCCAGAAGACTGCTTTCNCCCCCCCCCCCCCGGCATATTCGTTTCTTATGCGGTATCAAAGGAAAGTAGACGATTTGTTCTTACAAAAACTTCTTATTCTCCTTATGGGCCCTAAATGACTCTGCTTTACATACAGAGCAAAAGTCGATCATAACACCATATTTTTAAAATCGCACTGAAATTCTGCACATGACTTAAAATATAGGTCTCGGAGTATATGACTTATTAGACTTTATTTGATGTGGTGTTAAAATAGCTAGAAATTGTGCAACGCGGTGTGATATATGTGACGTTGTTTTAGCTCTCAGCAGTAGATTTATATGTTCAAAAAAATGAGCGCCAGAAACAGTTACAGAGCGAAATTTCAAAGAATGCTTTCAGTCCAAAACCTTTCTTCTCTCGTTCGTGTTGAAGTTAATGCTCTGTGTGAAAATCCTGCGTGTTCAAGCTCTCTCTCTCTCTCTGTTCTCCTAGGAGGCGAGATGGATGGCTGCATGCCACAACCGTAACAAAAGCCACTGAATTAACTATTCTCTCCGATCGACATATTTGTATGCAGCATTTACACTGCGCTGTGTCAAATCGATGCAGCGTGTTGTTTCTTCATGCTTCCGTTATTTTTCCTCTTTACCAATAGAAAATGTTTATGATGTTATAGAATTCCACATGGAATCTAGTCCATATTTTATTTAGCAATTGCTTTGTCTGCCCCCTTAACAATGGACTTCCCCCTCTACTCCCTATCTGAGACAAAGCATCGTCATTGTGAGGGAAACACTTAAAGTTGAGTGGGAGGGCAGAACAATGCCGAATACCTACCGCCCGTGATGCGTTTTAAGAGGTGTACCAACCGACATGCTCTCAACTCCAGAGTTTGGAAGTCTAAACAACGATGAAAGAAAACTTTCCAGAACTGGTTACCATTCACCGCATGTTTTTACGAGCAGTGTGAAGTCAAACATGATAGGCTTTTCTTTTGCCATTCCTGAAGAACAGACACTCGTTCTAAAGTAGTATGTGGGAACTTTGGCTGGATGCAGATGTTTCTTGAGCAGTTGAGAAGTTTTAACTTCATGTTCACAAAAGTTCACCATTAGACACTATCCCGAGCCGGGATAGCTCAGTCGGTATAGATACTAGGCTACATGTTGGGTGACCAAAGAATCAGGGTTCGATTTTCAGGACAGAGATATTTATTGCCAATACCGCGCTGAGAGTGTCTCTGTGGCCCGCCTAGCATCCTTGGGTGCCAGAAGATCTTTTCTTGGGGATGAAGCGACCTGAACTTGAAGTTGACCACTCATAGCGCATTTTTATATATCTGCTCCCCCATTCGTCATCTTCATATGGTGTTTACTTAAGCGCAGTGGCAACTTTTCATACGAGTATTAGAGTCTATGCTGAGAGAGTTAAGTCCATTTCATTACTCACAACCTATTTATCACAGATTCATATTAAGATTTTACTTCCCTCTAATTCTCAGTCTTCCGGTTTGACTCTTTTCTTGAAAATTTCCAGTCAGAATTTTGAATTCTTGCTTACTTGATGGGAGATAAATATCCCGGCATCTTCCTTGGTAGCTTGAATACATATTAAAATTAAGTTTATATTGTATAAGTGGTGCACTAGTATTACATTAAAAACAAGCGAACTGAAACGTAAAACTCTGTAACTGTAATAGGCTTATTTTAATCAAAGTGATGTCGCCCATTAGAACTGTCACTTCAAAATGATTTGTTTTAAAGTCCCATTTGTTTATTTTTGGAAAACAGCGGGTTTAACTACATGGTTTAGTGAAGATTCACTTCGAAATCATGTGGTTCGTAGAAGCGTTGGGATAATTGGTGCATGTTATATTTCATGCCGCATTAATGAAGTGAAATTATTGTGCTTAAGCCTGCAAAACAAACTCCATAATTGAAGGATGTCGTCTTCTGGGATGTGGTGCCTCGTAGATATTGTGTTATTAGACGTTTCGGAGGAAAGTATCACCCCCATCTTCAGGGTATAAAAAATTCGGGGGCGAGGAACCAGCGTGAGCAGGTGGATGTAGCCCGGCTTCCGAGCGAGCGAAGACAGTACATGCCTTAGACCGCTCGGCTACCGTGACCGGCAGTGTATAAGAATAATATATAAGAATTCAGTTCGTACCTCACAGGAAACAGATCCGAACCCACGATCCCGGCTTCCGAGCGAGCGAAGACAGTACATGCCTTAGACCGGCATCTCACATTATGGTCGGCAAAAATTATGAGAATGACAAGCAATGGTAGGGTAAAAGTAAAGTTGTCCATGTACTTATCTGATTAAGGACTGTGCCATGAAGACATACGGTGGAGTGGGGTGGAGTGGAGGTGTAGTTCCATCCTTGGCATTAGATGGAGGCGAGTGGTGAGCTTCGTAGCCCTGCCGCTTTACTCACCGGGGAAGGGCCTCAATACCCATTGGTTGGAAGGTTAAGTGGGTGCCAGAGACGGTCTGGACGCTGTGGAGTAGAGCAAAATCACTTACCCATTCCAGGAATAGAATCTTCACCGTTCAGCCCATAACCCGTCGCCATACCGACTGATCTGTCCAGGCCCCCACTGAGTAAAAGTACTAATTGAAAAGGAGAAATATCCAAGTGAATTAATGGATTTCTTTGCATGAAGGTTTTGAATCAGAATATCATAATTAATTTATGCAGATTGTTTCCTTTTATGTTACCACAGCCCTGTTTTCTATTATAATTTTTTTAATGCTAGTGCGGTGGGACTAAGTCCCTTGCACTGCGGCCACTTCTGGCCTATCGTACCAGCCCCAGATGATAGGTGAGGGTGATTGTGGAGCAATTGGTGGAATGTAGATAGGCAAGGGAAACCGAAGTACTCGGAGAAAACCTGCCCCAGCGCCACTTTGTCCACCACAAATCCCACTTGAGCAGACCCGGGATCGAACCCGGGCCGCCGCGGTGGGAAGCCAGCGACTAACCGCTTGAGCTATGGCGCGGCCCTGTCCAATATAATTAGTGATTATACACTGTGGCCTAACGAGCCGGGTTGGACGGCCGATGGGTCGGAGATGGAGTTTCGGGTGGGACAAGATTTTTCTCCTCTCCACGTCATCCAGACCGGTTCTGGGGCCCACCCAGCCTCCTGTCCAATTGGTACCGGAGGCCCTTTCCCCGGAGTTAAAGCGGCTTAGGCGTGAAGCTAACTACTCACCTCCAGCTATTGCCGAGGTCAAGAATGCGTGAATCTATATATTCCTTCCCGCTTACTTTTTTCATGGTGTAGTTCTTAATTAGTTAACTTTATATTTCCTTGCAGTGTGACCTAACCCGTTTCTAGTTTGACTGGCTCTACATCAGTAGATTTGCATCTGCTTTACATGTACATTAACTTCAGTAAGATATGGAGGACAGCAGAAGATGCATTTGGAACATTATATCTCGTTTTAATGCCCTTCAGCTCTGTTTTCTATTAAATGGCTGGTTATACATGCCATTTTCTATATGGAAGTCCTAAGATTAGCATTTACAGTTACTAGATTAATAGATATTTTGAGTGCCACCTTCTGGTTCCTATCCCGTTTAACAATGGAAAGCGTTGCCTGAAACCAGAGATTCTCAAATTTCGTGATGCCGTGACCCCCATAAAATAATAAATAAATTTACGCAAACCCCCTCCCACTCCAGCTCTGCCTGCCTAGGAAAAGTGCAGTTATGCGTTTTGTTGCATTTGGCTCTCAAGCTGTGACAGTGGGAACTCACTGTAAATAGTTTTACAACCTCCATATTTACAGTGAGTTATAAAATGTTCCTGTACGGTCACAAAGTCTGTGAAATGTTTCGCCGGCTGCAGGTACGTTTTCCGAAAGGTCGTCTTTAAATCTTTCTGATTTGACAAGGCTGTGCATGGATACCAATTATGCGTTATTTTAAATAATTCTTTAGAACTCGGCGATCCCTCATAGAATATGTGACGACCCACAGTTTGAGAAACCATGCCTTAAGCAGTACACTAGCAAAACGGTCATTTTGCACGTAAAGTAAAACCAGCAGAATGCGCCGCATGCGCTTGCCCGACAAGACCATATTTGCTTGTTTTACCCGAGACACCATTTTTTTAGATATTATTTCTAAAAAACAGGGCCAACTTAAGCAAGAATAAGGAAACCAAACTTTAGTCCCACCAGCTCTCCGTGAGACAAATTTTCCAAGTTACAAGAAGCACTAGAAGCCGAAAAATAAATAAAAAATGATGTTAGTCATAATTGACCGCCTGTGTGGTCTAGTGGTCAGCGTTCCTGGCTATAGGTCCAGAGGTCCGGTTTCGATTCCAGGCGCTACCAGATTTTCTGGCAAGTAGTGGGTCTGGAACGGGGTCCACTCAGCCTCGTGATGATAACTGAGGAGCTGTTTCAAGGAAATAGCGGCTCCGGTCTAGAAAACCGAAATTAACGGCCGTGGGGGATTCGTTGCGCTGACCACACGACACCCTCTATCCGCAAAAGTTGACATTAAACTTCGCCGACAAGCGGCGGTCGCTCGGTCGGTATAGTACGCTTGCGGACTAAAATCACGGAGTTTGTTGTTTGTTTGTCATAATTCCTTAAATTATTAAAGTACTTGGCAAACAGCTAAAAGCCAACTGTAGGTAAGCACTGAAGGAAAAAAATACACTAATACAGAAGATGTGAGCAGACGTTGAAAAGAAGAAGAGAAAGTACACAAAGAGCATAATATTAATAAGACAGATAACGTTATGGGCATTAACAGAAAGTTTAAACATTATTACAAGTGTTATTAACATATCTGATAATTAATAATATAATCATTAATAATGCACTTGAAGAATAGAGCTCTCTGTTAAAAAATATCAACGGATCTGCAGAAGAAATTTGCTGCAGAAACGCATCTGACCGAAGGACTGACCTTTGCACGATGTTTACATCCGAAGTTCAAGAGTCTGTGACTGAACTAATAGATGAAGAAAGCAGTCTTCTGGGATTTGGCACCGTGTATATGTGGTATTAATCGACGTTTCGGAGGAACGTCGGTTAACACCACATATACACGGTGCCAAATCCCAGAAGACTGCTTTCTTCATAGTCACCGCCGTGAAAGCCTCAAATCTTACATGAACTAATAGATACTTGTAAACTAACTGTAGCAAAAATGTATGAGCAATTACGTTCATTTTTAAAGACGCTAATGAGAAATAAAGTATCAAGGAACCGCCTTCTAGACTGGAGTGTTCGAAGATTCACTCGAATTAATGCGTCGTCATGTGCATTATCTCAAGTGCTAATAAGATATCTCCTGTAATACAAAGCTGCAAATTTCCTTCCAATTATTTCTGTTTTAGAAGACTCAGTCAGTGGGTGGAGATCTACATGCCAGAAATCGGGGTTTTTATTCTGAAGGGTTCCAATGATGGTGTTGTATATCACTCGGAGTTAACGGGGTTTTGGTCTTTGTCCACCGTCCGGTAGTCTAAAAAACTAGAGAACAAAAGGTTTCGGAAACTGGATCTGTTTCCATCCTCAGGTGAGGGAGAAGGGGGATACAAATCCTAGTCTCAGGTATTTATATGGCTGTAGTTATACTGACGTAGGTTGTTCAGTGATTGAAGTTAACTCTTTCTAAGGGACCCAGTAGCCGGTCACGGTAGCCGAGCGGTCTAAGGCATGCACTGTCTTCGCTCGCTCGGAAGCCGGGATCGTGGGTTCGAATCCCACTCAGGACATGGAAGTTTGTGTGCGTTTTTCTGTGTTTGTCCACAGGTAGAGGCCTTGCGACGAGCTGATCACCCGCCCAAGGAGTCCCACCGAATGTGTAAGATCTAGAAAAACCGAAGTGAACGGAAGTTCATGGAGGTAGGCCTAGGCCCACTGGGGCTGTAGTGCCAAGGAAGAAAAAAAAAGGGACCCAGTAGAGTAGGTGTGTCTCCTCCCCCACCTCACCTGAGGACGGAAACAGATCCGGTTTCCGAAACGTTGTATTCTCTAGTTTTTTAGAATACCGGACGATGGACAGAGTCGAAACCCCCGGTAATTGCAGGGTTTTATGTTAGTGTTCCCAGTTCTGGTGTCTCTTCGTTGCACAGAGCGTTTCTTGGGCGTTATACTGTTCATTGATTACAGGAACATTCTCGGGGATACAAGGACGCTAATGGGAACTGTTTCATATGTGGGACTGTCCGTGGTGCGCATGTTCATTATCCTCCTTGGTGGTTTGGCTGCGACGAACTCCACCTACTGACCTCGAGCTGTAGCTAATTTTATGGAATTCTCCCTCCAAGATGAATGAAGAAATTATGTGTATTATTTTAAGTGGCTGTGTTTTCCCGTTGTGGTAAAATGTTATCCTTTATTGTTATTAGCTAACATCTGTGTTGCGCTTCGAAAGAATTCATTGTCTCATAACGGGACTCCTTGTTGCATAACATTTCCTAAGATTCGCAATTGTTTAATCAGTTGTTTCAGGCTGTTTGTGTCATCGTTATATTATTTCCGTAACACAAGAAATTACGTAAGTTTAGTAAACAATTTCCAAAGAAGAAAGGTTTTCTTTATTGAATAATAGTATTCATGTAAAAAAAATCACAATTGTCTGAATGCCGTTCTTTCTTTGTTACGTAATGATCACTTCTTTAACCTTTTGACGCACGAAGAGAGAGAAAATTGACAGTACATAACAAGCTAACGGCCATGTATGCTAGTTTCATGCATGGAAATTATTTAGGTCCTCAGCAGTGCTCACTAGTCCCGATGTTCAAGGAAATCGTTTGTTAATTCACGTTTGGTAGTAAGTTTTCTGGTTGATTTATGTAATACTTCAAAATTCAGTTCATACCACATAGTCCAACTGCGTCTTTGCTCGAAATACAACTGCAACACTGCAAGGCTGCGACATCTTGTACCTTACATTTTATTGTGGATTATCATTTTTTAATGCGGAATCGTTCGATTCGCGGCAGAGAAAACAGGTATTTTCTTCTCTGTAACGTGCAGACCGACTCTGGGCCCACTCAGCGCCTTATCGAATGTGTTTCTTTCCTCATGAGTAAGTCTGCTGGGGCGTGAAGCTGACCTTTAGCCCACGGCTAAAGCTGATCTATAACTCCACTCCCCCAAATATCTTGATGTCATGGTGCTTAATTAAGCACAGGGACAGCTATGCCGTTAGCTTCTTAATTTGTGAATAATTACAAGAACATATAAACGGTTAAACCCTGACGTAAAGCAACATATCCAGCTGACTCTGGTGGCCCGTGATTGTCGTTGCAGACCAGTTGTTCTGTATGTTGCTGAAGTAACGCTGCCCATGGGCGGGTTTGCTCACGGATCTCTGAGTCTGTTATTCGCCGTTGTTGAAACTAAAACCCGCAGTGTGTGATTTTTTTTATTGCTAGTGGGGTGGGACTATGTCCCTTGTACTGCGGCCACTTCTGGCCTATAGTACCAGCCCCAG
Source organism: Cryptotermes secundus (assembly GCF_002891405.2). Lineage (NCBI taxonomy): Eukaryota > Metazoa > Arthropoda > Insecta > Blattodea > Kalotermitidae > Cryptotermes > Cryptotermes secundus. The sequence goes on along the minus strand of NW_019741302.1, from coordinate 1,055,160 downwards.
ATGATAGGTAAGGGTGATTGTGGAGCAATTGGTGGAATGGAGATTGGCAGGGGAAACCGAAGTACTCGGAGAAAACCTGCCCTAGCGCCACTTTGTCCACCACAAATCCCACTTGACCAGACCCGGGATCGAACACGGGCCGCCGCGGTGGGGAGCCAGCGACTAACCGCTTGAGCTGTGGCGCGGTCATGCAGTGTGTGGTACATAGGTTGTCACAGAAACTCAGTTGTTGCGTTGTTCGTTTGAAGAATGTGTTGCTAGCCATGTTCCATAGTATGGACTGCTGGCACGTTCATGACGAAACAGTTGAAATGTTTTTATTTTTTAAATTTATCATGTAAGGACGCGGTGAGTATGGGGAGTATATATCGCCGATGATAATATGATCACTGAATGTGGGGCAGTTAGTTGAGTGAGAATTGGTAGGGGTAACCGAGGTAGTCGCAGAATATCCGCCCCAGTATTGCACCACCATATAACTCAGGCAATCGAGGGGGGGGAAGCCGGCGTCTGACCGCCTGGGCTTTGGCAGGGCCCGAATTGTGTTAATGAGCAGGAACTGAAGTAAGGCAGGATAGACAGTAGACAGGATACTGTTAGGCGGTGCTTCAGATTTGGTGGCGTCTCCGCTTGAATTATAACTCTGACCCGACTCTCCGCTTCATGTCATGGCGCATGGGTGCAGGATTGTCTTGTCTGTAATGCTGTTAATACTGTGCGAAGAACGTCGGTACCAGTTTCCTATGTTTTCGTTTCTAAAGAAAGTCCGCACCAATTTATGTAGTTAATAATCATGCACTAAAATGTCTGTGTGTATAAAAAAGTTCTACAGTAATGATGATCCCTCCCCCCTCCACACACACACACAGTGACCCAAATGTTAGTTACCTGAAATGTTCTCTAGTGTTAACTGTAAGGTTCATATTCGAACCTGCCAGTCAGTTTTTAGGACGGCGTCACAGCGTTGTGAGTTGTGCATTGAACATGGAGGTTCTAATTTCGAACAATTTTTGTAAATTTAATAAGTAATAAAGAAATTTTTAACCTATTTTATTATATATTTTACTAACAAGTTAACTGATTTTTGGGTCATTTTGTATATACACATACACACATACGTGGGATGAGCTGGGTAGGGCATGTAGCATGCATGAAAGAGAACAAAGGTGCATACATGTTTTTTAGGAAAATATGAAGGAAAGAGATTGTCTGGAAGACGTAGACATAGATGGGAGGATCGTGTTATATAGATGTTAGAGAATATGTTAGGGGTATGAACTGGATTCGTCTGGCCCAGGATAGAGACCAGTGACTGGGTCTTGTGAACGCAATAAAGAAGTTTCCGGTTCTAACAAAACCTGGGAACGTCTTGTGTGGCTAAGCAGCCGTCAAGAAAGCTTCAACTCCATGAAGTGAGTTAGTTGGTGGTGGGGGGGGGGAGGTTATATGTAATCTGTATTGGCCTGTATTTGAGAATGGCTTATTAATAAAACGGGTGGAAATACTGCGCTCGAATGTACATTCAAGTCGCAGGTGCGCATTTGAACAGTGTTCTCAAGATGTGTCATTATTAAAAAAAAAAACTTATTTTACTTTCACACTGAAGTTATTGTGAAATTTTTCATCGAAACCTTATTCCTGGTACGTAATTATCTTACGATTAAACTGCCGTGATTCCTTGTCTTTCTGAACCGGACTCATGTTAATTCTTCCTCTTTTTTTTTAAACTCTGAATAAGTTAATGTATCCACGAAGCACGCTGTAGCGTAGTTGGTTGAGACATTATGCTACAAGCCGGAAGGTAGCGTGTTCAAGTCCCGATGAGGTCATTGGATTTTTTCAGTTGACGTAATCCTTCCAGCCCCACTATGGCCCTGGGGTCGACTCATCCTCTAACAGAAATGAGTATCAGGAATATTCTTGGGGGTAAAGGACGGCCGGCGCGTAGGGCTGACAACCTTGCCGCCATCTGTGAGCCGATTGTCTAAAAAATGTGAGAACCTCAACATCTCACAGCCCTATGGGCCTCCACGGCATGTTACAGAGATACCTTTACTTTACTTACTTACCCACGAAGTTTTGCAGACTTCTCCCGAATCAGCCAGTGCACATATAGAGGGTTATTTCACTCGGAGGAGGTCCAGAATCAATTATTATAAATCACGCAATAATTTACCGATGCAAACGAAAAATGGCGAGTACATACATTGGAGCGAGCGAAGAGAGTTACAGCTTGGATTAATTTTTGTTTACAGTTATCAATAATATTATCATCTATATTTTAGTTTTAANCAGCAGATAAAACTAACATTCCTTATAAAATATGAAAAAAAGAAAAAAAAAGGTTAACATTTGCAGGCCTGTAACTAATGCTTATGGAATCATTGCTCAGGTAAATATTCATTGGCTGGAACAAACAGTTCCTGTTTTTCTTTGTTTAGGTTATTTAACTATAAAGTATTAAGAAATAATGTTGTTTATATCGGGGTTTAATGCCAGTGGTGAATCGACTGAGAATCGAAGATGAAGATCGATTAGGCTTCGTTCCTGTTTTTATTTGGTCGAGTCTACAGTTCTGCTATTGGACGTCAAAACGGAAATCATTGTGTAGTCATTGAGTTCTGCGAGTTCTGAATTGAAACAAAAATTAAGTCACGACTGGTTCTAGCTCATCGAATCTTGTTGTAATGACCTTGTGCTTTGTAGCGCCTCCAGTGCCTTGCGCACTGAACGAAAAACTCTGTGATCAGTCAGCCATTGTTTTTTTTTGTCGTTTATTTACCGGCGCAGTTAGTATCCAGAGTATATAGCGTCGAATGGTTGGATAGTTGGAAGGATGATGAAGTGGAAAGGATTTGGAAGGAAGTGGCTCCGGCCAAATCGAAACATTACCCACCGTTCCCGTGAAGGGATTGAGTAAAACCATGAAGCCAAAGATTAGCCGGTGTTTCTACTGCTACCTATAAAATCAAAGCCGTGCCGTAGCTCAAGCAGTTAGTTGCTGGCTTCCCACCGCGGAGGCCCGGGTTCGATTCCGGGTCTGGTCAAGTGGGATTTGTGTTGGACAAAGTGGCGCTGGGTCAGGTTTTCTCCGAGTACTTCGGTTTCCCCTGCCAATCATCATTCCACCAGTTGCTCCACAATCACCCTCACCTATCATCTGGGGCTGGTACGAGTACAATAGGCCAGAAGTGTCCGCACTACAAGGTACTTAGTCCCACCCCACTAGCAATAAAAAAAATACTGCTACCTCCCGAATACGTGTCTAGAGCGTTACTGATACGCGCCACTCGCTTGATCAGTCAACCAGTGTTGGTAATAATGTAGCATAATTAAAGAAAGTCCAGTTTTTGTTAAGTAACCGTTGAAAATTTCCAAAGATTGCCACACCACATATTTTATGGGTCCTACCGGGTGGCGCAAAAAAAAAAATTATATAAAAAACAAACTCCGTGGTTTTAGTCCGCAAGCGAACTATACCGACCGAGCCGCCTTTTACGCCCCACGAAAATTCGTGGTACTTATTTCTGTTAGAGGCTGAGTCGACCCCAAATCCATAATGCACCTTGAATGATTAGGTCAGTTGAAGAATCTAATGATCTCATCGGGATTCGAACCCGTGACCCTCCGGCTTGTAGCATAGTGCCTCAACAAAGTACTCTACCGCGTGGCCCTCTTTATTTGCTGTATCAAAGAATGTTACTGAAAGAACAAATTCATTCCGTATTTCCACAGAACCCAACAATTTGGCTCTGTCTCACTTTCCCTCGTTTCACTTCATAGGATTTGATTCATTACAGAACAATCGAAGGGTAGTTTTCATCGAGGATGTTCGGTAGATCCACATGAGAAGAGTCCAAACCAAGGAAGTTGGCTGGAGCCATGGAAATGCTTCTGCTATGTATTCCGGAGGCACCCGGTTCGAATCTAGGGCCGTGACACCCACTGTCATGAAATTTCTCTTGATTTGCCTCGTTTCTCTAGGCAAATGTCAGAATAGTAGTTAAATTTAAACAACAAACTTGTCACTGTGTTTTATTAATGAAATACTACGCCATGAAGACGCGTGGGGGAGTGGAAGTGTTTTTCCACCATTCCTGACCTCGGTACTAGATGCAGGTGCATGGTCAGCTTCACGTGGCCGCTTTATCCGAGGGGAAAGTTTCCCCTTATACCCATCGGATAGGAAGTTGGGTGGGTCCCAGAGCTGGCCTGGACGACATGGAGAAGAGAATAATAATCTCTTGCTCCTAACAGGAACCGAACCCCAGCCGTCCAGCCTGTAGGCCGTCGGTATACCGCCTGAGCTGTCTCATCTCCCAGAATAGTTAGTGGCCAACTTTCAGTTAGGCTATGACTGATTCATTCCACATCCTTTCTAATTCATTATTCACATATCACCCAACCTTTCGACGCTGCGTGCTGACAAGAATCTTTAAATAAGCCATAAATAAATATTAAAATATCCGAAAAGGAGATGTTACGTAATAAGCTAGATCTTTACAAGAAGTTCTATGGGTAAAGGTTCTTACAGTGTGAAAATGGATCATGTGTAGCATTGCATAAGGCTTCTAATTCACATGAGCGGCTTAAGGTTTTGAATACCTTGCTGCAGCCATAGGAGGCCGTGAAGCAGCTGCGCAGTGCAGACCGAAACCGACCTTCCGCACCCTTTCCGTCTAGCTAAAGGATACAGGAATCAGACAGGGCTACCGGGAGAGACTGGATGTATATAAACAAGTATGTTATTTCCATTAGTACTGGCCGCGTACTCAGCTGTCTCGCAGTGGTTATCGAGGTCTCCACGTTAACGTTCTGGAACTGACCCTCACGGCATAATACTTCATGCTTGCAAGGTGGTAGGTTCGAATCCTGCCCGAAGACCGGCTCTCTTGATTGTGGGAAGTCGTGTTTTTCCTCGGCTGTCTTCAAGAAAGATCCTGAACTGTGCGTAGACAGGATAAATCTACTGAATTTTATAAGTTCCTTGTAGCAGAATCCTTCTTGAGAAGAATGTAGTCGATCAGTTAGTCAAGAAATTACTATTTTATGGAACCGAATGTTCATTTCGCTGCTCACATGATCATGCCAAATGAATCAGTTTTTAGCCTACTTTCCTTATTTTGAAGAAAATAAGATGAGGGGCATGATATAAGCTTATTAATATTATCTTCCTATCTGCGATCAAAATTCTGATGTCCCCTAGTCTTGCTACACGCACAACACATCTTATTCGTCTTGATTTCACCGTCCTAATATTTGGTTAGGACGTACAGATTAGGATCATTGCACATTCTTCTTCCCCCTCCCGTTACGTCTGTCTCTTAGGTCCAGATAAGTCTGTGCCATAGCTCAGGCGGTTAGTCGCCGGGTTCGAGGCTAGGTCAGATCATGTGGGATTTGTGGTGGACAAAGTGGCACTGGGGCAGGTTTTCTCCCAGTACAGTACTTCGGTTTTCCCTGCCAATTCTCATTCCAGCGACTGCTCCACATTTATCATCATCCGGGGCTGGTACAATAGGCCAATTAGTGGGCGACGTACCAAGTGGACTCAGTCTCACCCCACCCTAAGAAAACTAGAACCAAATAACCTAACACCATGTTCCCAAACGCTCTTATTCTGTGTTCTTCCCCTAATATGCGAGACCATGTTTCGCACCCAAAATTTGAGATTTGAACCAGTGACCACCAGGGTATAGGTCCCGAAGCGTTACCGTTTAAGGTGACTTGCTCGCTTGAACTGAGGCCGATGCTCGGATTAGTCATTAATTACTGCCCTGTGTGTACATGTTGCAGAAGCACATCGTGCCCGCTCTCTTTGAACGGTTCTCAAGTGGAATTCTCACCCAGAATCCCAAACACCAAGACACGGAATGTTCTATTCCAAATTTCTCAGTGTTACAAGGATTCTTAAAATATTTTGATACTGTTATTGTTGAACCTCTGGCATCTCTCCAACTCTCTGTTTCTTATATTTCAATCTCGTTTTGTATTCGCTTTGAACTTCGGCATTCCCTTATAACATCTGCCATTTTGTAGTCTATATGATGTTTCTGTAGGGATTACAACCCAAGGAAGGCGGAAGGCAATCTCTTTTTAACATTTTATTTTGTGTAGTGAGGAACTTCGTGGTTTGACTTCTTCACCAAATATTATTAAGTTTATCAAATGAAGGATAAGATGAACGGAGCATGTAGCACGCATGAGATATATGAGAAGTGCATACAACACTTCAGTCTGAAAAGACGAAAGAAAGGGACAACTTGCGAGACCTAGATGTAGATGGGAGGATAATTTTAAAATGGATCTGAAAAAAGTATGGTAGTATCCAGTGTAGAGCTCGTATGAACGCGGTAATCATTCTTCACGTTTCATAAAAAGCTGGGTATTTCTTGATAATCTGTGAGGCTGTTAGGTTCTCAAGAACATCTCTGGTCCGTGGAGTTCTGCTCTGTGAAACATGGGTAGTAGCTTCTAATGACAGTCATTATAAGGACATGATTTTCAGATTATCTTGGAAATTGCAGTTTGCTGCTTAGTATACGTGCTCTATAGTTTTGAGGTTCTCTTGTAAGAACTATAGTTATTATCATAAAATGTTGTTAGAGGCACAAAAGAATTAGCGTACGTGACATGCATCATTTTTGCTGTTGAGCTACGCCTCAGGCCAACTCGTCTCCGTTAGTGGCCATGGCGAGTAGCCACAGTGGAGCCAGCGGAAAACCTCCATGCTGACGTGCAATGGCCATCCGGCCATTTCTTTCGACCAGCTTGTTTGAGGATCAGTGCATCCATTGGACTGACTTCATCTTGCTCAGGACGCGGCCAGTTTCGGGCTGTTGTCAGCACGGTAGTGAACCAACAGTGCCATTAAAATATTGACCACTTCTTGACGAGACAAATTTCTCAAGGATTTTGATCAATGAAGTTAGTTACTATTGCATAGAATTTAATTAATTTCATGAGGTGGTGTGAGACTTAGTCCACTGGGTACGTCGGCCATTGTTCGGACTATTGTACCAACCCCGGATGATACATGATAATGTAGCAGTCGGTGGAATGAGAGGCAGGCGAAACCGGAGTACTCGGAAAAGACCTGCCCCAGTTCCACTTTGTCGTCCACAAATCCCATATGACTTGACCGGGATCGAACTTGGGCCGCCGGGGTAGATATTACGTGGAGAGTGACGTTAATGATGAAATGGCATAATTAATTTAGGAAATTCTTGATACGAGCTACAGCTTTTTTTTTTTCGTCCTGCTGGGCAGTTTCTGTAAGCCTGAAATGTGCCATTATATACTGACGGCTAAAGGTGCGGCCAAACAGAGCGCTACGTACGCGACGCACGCTACGTACGCTATGTTCGCTATACGAACAGAAAAAATCTGCCTTTATTGCCAGTGTGACTGGCCACGCAGACTTCCGTACGCTAGGTACGCTATGTTCGCTATGTTAGCTGCGTCACAGAGTGTTTGATTCTCGGCTATATTTTTAAAACGTCGCGCTGGACGGGCATGCGCACTGGGTTCGCTTCCAGGTGTTAGCTGCACTTCAGTAATTTCCCACTCTGATTACAACACGTGTTATGTATCACTCAGCGCAGCATTCGCTTAGATGAAAATGACACTGGAGGAATTAATTGAAGAAGTAAGGAAGTATCCATGTTTGTGGAACAAAGGGCTAGAAGAATATTGGAACCAGAACATGCGGGATAATGCCCGGGACATGATTTCTGGAGAATTGAATACACCAGGTAATGTACAAACATTGTTCTTTTATCTATAAGTGAAGAACTTAAAATATTTTCATCAACCCCATTCATTCGGAAATATTCTTTAAATTTAACTTCATCTTCACGTAACTGCTTCATCAGATGATGAAATTCACCAAACTTTGTTCTTCTTAAGTTCACGCCATGCACCCACCTCCTTTTACGTTTACACAAGGAAAGTAACAGCAAAAGCTCATCGTCGGAAATATCGCTACCCCCCCCCCCACAGCACACTATCGGCCAACATCTCATTCAAGGCTGAGCAGTTTCGTACCAAACATAGCATTCGTTGTGGCCACGCGGTGTAGCGAACATAGAGTACGTAGAGAACATAGCGTAGCGCTTTGTGTGACCGCACCTTAACAAAGTAGTCAGTAGACAACTGTAATTACTCACAGCAGGAGAATGTTTAAGATTTCATTTGGTTGTATTTTGAAAAATCACTGAGCCAATTTGCATTTTATTATACAAATTCATATATCATCTATGGTGTTCTGTTGTCTCAGATTTGTAATGGAAAGAAGAGGGGTGGTGGTCACGTAATCCACTCTCGTCTAAATACAACCATGTCTCGCGTTATTTCAAGGTGAAACAGGTAAATTAAGTTTGGTTTCAAGATTAGGTTAAATTTCTACTCTCGAAAGCCACTGCGAGTGAAATGCAATCTTTTCTTCGTGTTTTCGAGAATTCAGCGTGCTAGAGAACGTCGATATCAGATAGTAGACGTTACGGTATGACCTTTTTATATGAAATTAGTTCTTCTTCATATTTTCACAAGTTCAACCCTCTGCCCTCTTCCAATTCAGGTTGAAGTTCTTTGAATTCCGCGATTGATATATTCAATTAGTAGGAGCATTTGGAGGATCAGGGGGCACCCGGTAGCGTAGTTGGTTGAGGTATTATGCTACAAAAGCAAAATAGACCACTGTAGGTCGTGGTGCAAGGGCCGAGAAGGCCTACCCCTCGTACATTATTATGCTACAAGCCGGAAGATGGTGGGTTTGATTCCGGATGAGGTGGGTTCTTTTCCAGTTTACCTCAGCAGCACTATGACCATGGGGTCGACTGAGCCTCGTAACCGAAATGAGTACCAAGAATCTTCCTGGTGGTAAAGGGCGGTCGGCGCGTAAGGCTGACAACCTGCCGATTGTCTTAGAAGATGTAGGAGCCTCGACGTCTCACAACCCTATGGGCCCTCACGGCCTGGTAGAAGGAGAGAAAAAAATAGAATTGAAGTGCCAGGAGGTCGGCCCATCTCGAAGCTTCCACTTATGCAGGACAACACAAACAAAGTAAATGCTAAAGTAGGCATCCATGCTTTGAGTGGGACTCGAATCCACAATTTCGATCTATTGAAGGAAGTGCGTCCCTTACATTGCACGGGCACTGCAATCAAAATAAAATTAGTTAAATATCGATTTTTATTATAGAAGGAGAGACTTATTTCAGAAAACTGCGTATACGCGTTATCTAGGCCCGAAAAATTCACTTAGATATAGGCATATTGCCTCTTTGTTTAGTTGGCATTGTGTTGTCTGATTACAGGTTGAATATGAATGACGAATTGAAAGGAACATTGAGGGCGTGTAGGTAATATTCCAGCTTCATATTATGAAAAGTCGCGTGTTTCATTCACACCGGGATAGCCGTTCTTCCGCAGATGGATATCTTGACTGAGGGTTTCCATGGTTTTCCTCAGACCCATCAGGCAAATTCCGGTGTTTTACGCGAATTTGCATATCATCCTGCCACTCAACTCGATATAGTCCGAGCTACTGACAGCGACGTTAAATAACCCATAAATAAATAATAAAAATAAACTGGAAAAGGTTTATAGGGACGCGGTTGGAAGGTCTCACTTGAAGATAGAAATAGATTTCCCGAGTATGACGCGAGAACGGTAATCGCTACTCAGCGACGATCCGTCGAAAAGAGAGGTTGCAGATGTCATGTTTACAGCTTTTCTGAACAGTTGTACTTGTTTGCTTATGACCCTCTCCGGTTCTTGAGCTAATAGTTTCTGCTCTTTGTATGCATGTTGATGTATGTAGAACCTAATTCTCTTCTGCTATGCTTGCTTATGGTTCGTTTGAAGAAACTTTGTACCTTAAAAGCTGTTTCTGGCAAGGCTGTTATCCCCGGATGTTTGTAAGGGTGGGGTTTCATCTGTACAACTAACCAGCTGGGGGGGTTGCATAAAGGAGGGAAAGCACCATGTTATTATATAGGCGCTGTTACGACTGCAATGGTAGGTAGTAAAGCAAAGAAAGGATCGAGTCAGACTGCTTTCAGGTACGGCATAGCATAGCTTGATGGTATTTGTCTGTCTTATTTGAGTTGTCCTGCTAGCGGGTGGCAGAAGGGAGGCCGCGAATAAAGACTTGATGCACGGGGAAATGAAGCTAAAGGTAGGATCTCGAATGAAAGACGGGGTTTCTTATAATTTCTCATTACTAAAGAGAGAAGTTCTTTTCAAGATTATTTGCACCTGGGAATTTAATCAAGAAATGAAATGATCAAGCGAGAGCTAGCAAATGCATTTCCATTTTATTACAGTGCGTCATTGCGTGTCAAAGAACCTTTCTGTTGATAGGTCTTGTGTTTTATTGCATTGTGAAATGCGTGCTAGCGAGATCTTTGAAGCATATTCATTAGTAAATGATGTTTAAAAATTCAGTTCAGAACCCAAAGAATACACACCGCGTGTCCATTACAAAGACCAAGTGGTTGCTGTGGACTTAGGGAAGTGAGCGTTATTCGTTCAGAAAATCAAATGAAATCAATAAACATATTCAGCAGACAAAAGTACAGAGTTTTTCAGTTGTAAAGTGGCAGGTACATATAATTACCCCTGTTCTTTAAATGGTTTGCGCGATCCTAATAGCTTTTCAGCACGCTGTTAGGCATGTTGTCATTATACGTTTCAGCATTGAGCAAAGAGCTCCCAAATTATAACGTGTTTACAGAATGCTGATTTTTAATGTGGAAATGTTTATAACTCCAGGTATTGTGTTCATGTCAGTAAGAAAGCCAACTCGCCATTGACGTGGTTTATTCGAGGGCCATGAAAGTGTGGGTCTTATATGTTTCCATATCATTAATTAGTACTACTATCTCTGCCTGTCTATGGCTCTACAGCCCTTTGTTGACCTTGGCCACCTTTTCAGTTTCTTGATCTTTTACACAGTCGGTAAGGTGGCTTAAGGCGCGTCCACATTACTCGTGCTCGTGCTCGTGCTCGCGCTCGCCAGGCTTGTGCTCGTCGGAAGACTCGTCCGGCTTTTACATGTGCTCGTAAATCTTCGTCCACACTACTTCAATTGCTCGCCAGGCTTCGGCGCCTGTGGATCCGTATATTTACTCTTAGTGTGTATAGGCTGTAGTCGTATTTTAATTTATTGGCTATAGTTTTTAAATTAAAATTTTAACATTTGCTTGTCTCGTGACTTGTCATATCGTCCACATTACTCGCGAGCATATCGAGTCACACGAGTATGAGAACGAGCAAGAGTAATGTGGACGCGCCTTTAGACGGGGGATCAGTCCGTCCCAGGCCGCTACTAGCACACAGGACAGCAAAAACAGAATAAACGGCCAAAGACATGCACTCCTCAAGTGCCATTCACCATCACACAGTATTCTGATATGGAATTGTAGTTATTCAAGCTTCAAGTCTTATTAGTAGACCTGGGGGTATCTCAGTCGGCATGTCGACGTGCCAATCAGGTTTCGATTCCCGGCAAGGGTAAGAGATTTTTCTCTTCTTCACGGCGTCCAGACCTCTTCTCGGGCCAACACAGTCACATATACAGTGCGTACCGGCAACTCTTTCCCTAGAGATAAAGCGGCCGGGTCGTGATGCTGACCACTCGCATCAATCTAGTGCCAAGGATCAGAATGGTGGAGCTATACCTTCACTCCCCGATGTCTTCATGGCGTTGTGCCTAATTAAACTCATGGACACCTTTACCTTGGGGCACTGTGATACAAGCCGGAAGGTGGCAGGTTCGATTCCCGATGAGGTCACTGGATTTTTTAATTGACCTAATTCTTTCAGCGGCGCTATGGTCCTGGGCTCTACTCAGCCTCTGATAGAAATCAGTACCAGGAATTTTCCTGAGGATAAAAGGCGCGTAAGGCTAACGACCTCACCGCCATCTGTGAGCCGATTATGTAGAAAATATGGGAGCCTCGACGCCTCAGAATCCTATGGGTCTCCACGGCCTGTTACAGGGATAGGTTTACCTTTTATACCTTTAACTTATCTTACTTTACCTTAACCGAGTTTTATGCTGTTGAGGATTAATTAATGACTGGAGAATGGAGGTAGCTGGAGATTGGTGTCAAGTTAATATTATGCTCCTGTGTGAATGGAAATTTGGAAAGAGGCGAAATCATATATTAAGGTCAGTTACTGTGCGGAACTTCTGTCGTCGTTGCTCTGGTTGCATTTTTCCACTGCGTAGGCACAAGGATATTGATTTGGTAGTCACGCCTGAAGGATGATCTATCCCTCTCCCAAACTTTTTTGCACGGATCGCTTCGGTGAGCATCTAGCCCCCCGGATAAGCACACGTTTCATTATGGGGGAGACTTGTGAAATAGACTGCTGCTAATTTGTATTCCAAGCTTGTACCAGCCGCCCTGCTTGATCCGCTGCCCGCTCGCGTGCGCTGGAGAAGCGCATTCTTTCCTTCGCTCTCCTTCCGCGCAAGAAGCTCGCGTCTTCCTGCTCATGTTTATGTAAGAATTGAAAACGCAAATCTTCCGCATAATACTTTTGATCTTGGATCCATAAGTGTCTGGGAACAGGACGGTCAGGTCTCGATTCCCCGTCCTGGCACTCTAAGTTTGCTCTCTGGGGCCCACCTAGCTTTTCATCCAGTAGGCATCGGGACTTTTATTATCGGGGCTAAGGTAGTCGGAACGTGCTGATGGCCGTATATATTTATTTATGTATCTGTGGTTTATTTAGTGACAACGGGGATATCGGAGTCGGTACAGTAATGGGCTACGGGCTGGACGGCTGGGGTTCGTTTCCCGGTAGAGGCAGAAGCTTTTTCTCTCCTCCACGTCGTCCAGACCGGCTCTGGGGCCCGCCCAGGCTCCTATCCAATGGGTTCTCGACGTGAAGTGGCCGGAGCATGAAGCTCAATACTCATCTCAACTAGTGCCGAGATAAAGAATGGGAGACCTATACGTCTTCCTGACGCGATGCTTAATACATGTAGCCCAGGGATGACTTTCCCTTTATTTTCAGTACCTAGCGATTCTAGATTAAGAATACGGAACTGAATAAGAGGCCTGGGCCTTGGATGGGCTGGAAGAGCCGTAGAAAGAAAAAAAAAGATTCTATATTATAGCGTCGAATGGTAGATGACATGATTGATGAATTGAAAAGGGTTTGGAAGGAAACGGTAATAGCATAATTGGGGTGCTGTCCTCGCATTATGCTAGAGGGGCCGAAGAAATCGACGACTAGCCTAAATGAAGATAGCCGATGTCCGTGTCAAGATTCGGAGGAGCACCTCTCGAATACAATCTCAGAACGTTACTGCTAGAGCAGTTTGTTCGGTGAATCGGAATAGAGGAGTAAAAAATGGCGACGGGCTCTTGGAGGAAGACAGACCACGCCATGCTGAGAATTCCTACACTCTTCCTCGTTCCCCCATGGACGTATGAAGGTCAAAGCTTTCCCATTCATACTGCATCTTCGCCGCCATGGCCGGTCGGTAGAAGTTGAACACCGTGACCTAGTGAAGTGACGTGGGCATTCATTGATTTTAATTGCATGCGGAGTGTGACGTGACCAAGTAAATCTGTTCTCCCCGTCGTGCCTCGTTAGCTCGAGTTTCGCCCTCATGCAAGGACGTTTGGATTTTCCTCTTCTCTTTGAAGGGGAGATATCACTTCGGAGATGGAAGGATACTACAGGAGTGTATATTATAGAGTCTGAGGATGTAGAATAGATTTAAACAACTCGGAATAGTGGCAGGCCCTTGTGAGCGTGAAAAGAAACTTCGGGTTCCCATGAGATGCTGGAATTTGTTGACCAGCTTATCAAATGTCAACTTCTCAATGACTCAGCTCCATTGTCCAGAATCGGGCCCACCCAGCGCCCTGTCTAATGGCACAGGGACTTTATCCCCTTGGGACAGGACAGCCGGAATGACGTCTGTTGCACTGTACTGTTGGAGTTACGATTGCCTTTTTTCTTACTTCCATGTCTCATACATACGCGTTGCTGGATGCTCAGCCATATGTAAAAAATAGTAAAGTCGTCCCTATGCTTAATTAAGCACCACGCCATGGTGACGTATCTGTGAGCGAAGGATTAGTTCCGCCATTCTTGACCACGGCACTAGATGGAGGTGAGTTGTCGACTTCACGCGCCGGCCGCTTTACCCTCAGGGAAAATGCTCCCGTTGAGGCGGTAGCGTAGTTGGTTGAGGCACTATGCTACAAGCCGGAAGGTCGTGGGATCAAGTCCCGATGAGGTTATTGGATTTTTCCAATTGACCTAAACCTTCCAGCGGCATTATGGCCCTGGGGTCGACTCAGCCTCTAACAGAAATGAGTACCAGGAATATTCTCGGAATATTCTTGGGGATAAAGGGGGGCCGGCGCGTAGGACTGACAACCTTGCCGCCATCTGTAAGCCGATTATGTAGAAAATGTGGGAACCTCAACATCTCACAACCCTTTGGGCCTCCACGGCCTGTTACAGGGATACCTTTACTCTTTAACTTTTTTATTCATTGAACAGGAGGCTGCGTTGCCCTTAGGGCCGGTCTAGACACTGTGGAATACAGAAAAAAACATTCCCTCTAACGGGAATCGAATCCCAGCCGTCCAGCCCTTAGACCGTCGATATACTGAGTTATCCCGGCTCCCGCTCAGCTATTTGGATTGCAGTTTAAAGGGATTTATTATGTGGAGTTTTTCGCGGGTTCAAGTCCCAGTGAGGTCATTGGATTTTTCAGCTGACCTAATCCTACCAGCATCACTATGGCCCTGGGGTCGACTCAGCCTCTAACAGAAATGAGTACCAGGAAGTAATAAATAATTTTCCTGGAGAGTAAAGCGCGGCCGGCGCGTAAGGCTGACAACCTTACCGCCATCTTTGAGCCAATTATCTAGATAATGTGGGACCCTCATCGTCTCACAACCCTATGGGCCTCCACGGCCTGTTATAGGGATAGATTTACTTTTTTTACTTTTACTTTATGATGTTCTTGCAGTAACTGAGGACTGTTTATCTTCTGGGCTCTAACGCCGTATAGTTTATAGAAGGCTAATTAAAACGCTATGCGGCTTTCGTTGCCTCTTGGAAGGTAGTATTCCTCCTCAGGCCAGTTGTCCTCTGGGATGTGGCGCTATGTAGTCTGCAGGTTGTTTCCGAAATGCTCACACTTTCCTACCGCACTACACGTCACACCAAAGAATAAAGTAATTTTCACATTCATCACTTCGAGAACTTCAAATTTCAAGATTTATTATGGTTTTGTCATTCAGTCTTTTAGGAACGGAGATAGCTCAGTCGGTAAAGCGATGGGCTACAGGATGGACAGCCGGAGTTCAGTTCCTGGCAGAAAGAAGAGTTTTCTTCATGGCTTCCAGACCGGCTCCGGGGCCCTTCCAGTCTCCTATACAATGGGTAGCGGTAGCTCTTTCTCTTGGGTTAAAGCGGCAGGGACGTGAAGCCGACCACTCACATCCACCTAGTGCCGAGGTCAAGAATTTAATTAAGTACAGTAACAACTTTACCTTTGGCATTCATTTTTGTAACTAGATATGAACGTATATTTGTACCTTTCTGTTCAGCACTTCCCTTCATAACTCTTCCAGATGTTGACAGTTGACTCACGAGGATGGTCTCGTCGTGTTCAGAATGAGTGCAGCCATGTAATTAACCCCTTACTAATTAATCGTTTGCATACTGAATAAGGCCTCTTGCACGGAGCAGGATATGGGCTAGTTCTAATTTCAGCTTTGAATTATGAAGACAGAAACTCCGGACATGAAGGAGGTGCCTCATTTCCTGGCGCTTCGGCCGAGGGTACAGGCCTGACAATGATCGATGAGAATCCGCGTGCCGTTGCGGCGAAGGCCGGTAGAGTGTTGGGAACACGCGGATGTTTGTGTGCATTGTTGTGCTGTCCTGTGATGTTGCCTGTACCGCTGGTTGGTTGATGTCTTCTCACCTCGGAGTCCCGGGTTTAATGCCGGATGATTTCATGGTTGACGAAGTGGCTGTGAAGCTAGTTTTTCGCCAAGTTTCTTTAGTTTTTTCCACTCTTGATAACCATTCCATCATTTCTCTGCGCTCCTCTACTGCCGCTTCCTCAGGTGTACGATAGCACCGACCAGGCAGCACAATGTCACATCCTCTGTCTTTAAGTTTGGGGCTTCATCTCTGAGTCAGCTTATGGCTGGTTACGGAGTAGAGAAGTGAAGTTTTATTAAGTCGTGTCATGTTAAATGCTTTGCGATGGTTTCCCCTCCTTTTTAGAAGCCTGGTCGTTTTTGTAAATGAGAATTTCTTCTTAATGTTTGTTTAACGACGCTGTTCCAGCTGCATAATGACGTTGCTTCGAGTGAAAGATAACAAGATAATGAATACTAAGTTTAAAAAATTGTGGCAGGTTTTTAAATATATTACCCCGGCATTTAGGGACGGACAAAAATCACACAATTTTGAGGATATCGTATGTCCTGGCCACTATTAGAACCATGTGCCTTCAGAAAATGAAGCAGAATTTATAACTGCACACTAACATTCGGTGCATACGAATTTAGGAAATTTCAGTTGTTTAGTATTTTTTAAAGCTATCATGTTAGCTGTGCAGCGATATGGAGTGTAGCAAGTAAGAAGATTATGAATTATCGTAGGATGTGAGAAGAAGGTGCTTGTTTGTCATTTGACTGAGAAAACCATGGAACACATTGAGCAGTTGATATTCCGACCAAAATTCGAAATGGGCCCCTTCTGAATGAGAGAGGTAGGTGCTGTAACTACTAGACTGCGTCATGGAGTGAGGAAGGATTCAGGAAATCTCCATATTAGAGACAAATTTGGAACGAGGCCGTAGTGCCTGGAGAGAATACTGGAAGTGCTGCTGTATGTATGGCCATGGTAATATAGAAAGCCTCATAAAGCAGTTGCTATTTGCCTATAGCCTACGTTACGCCCTGGCTGTTAGGTATGTTGAGTATTCGCATTCTTTTTAACCTACTTTCCTTATTTTGAAAAAAAAAATGAAATCCGGCGTATGCGCTCTCCATGGGTTCTGTGTGTCTGTGAATCCCCCTTGTTAACTTCTGAATGCCTGAATCAGTCTTCATTTAGCTCGGTATGTGTATCATGGCACCTGAGTCAATGTCAGCGGCGTACTTCATAAATCCCTCCTATCAGTTTGTGTGTCTGTTTGTGCTGCGGAAAGGCTCGGTAAAAGGTATCCTCCTTTCATTGCTAGGCAACGGCTCGGTAATCATATTCCCGCGGAAACGGATACACGCAACAGTGGAAGAATTGCTTGACGCATGTGTCTGTGGGTCTGTGTACTCCCCTATCGTTGCTAGGTAACAGCTCGGTAAAAACTTTTCCGCAGCAATGAAGAATTGTTGGACGCGTCGTTTTCTGTGCGGTCCATGTCGTATTAAAGGAGAGCAGGCCGTTATTTCTTCAAACTACTTCTTTTGTTCTTCACTTGACAGTTCAGGCTTTTGCTATGTAGTCATTTATGTGTTTAAGTGAAGGGAAGGAAACCCCAGTGTCCAACTGTCTGGAAGTATCAGCTGTTTTTCCCACACATTTATTTCTGTTACAACATGGACGGAAATAGTTGGCTGCTGACTCGAGTGCGTTGCTACTAATCGCGTATAATCTCTGTGCTTTCGTACATCTGGACTCTAGCTGGACCTTATTTATCCACCAGGGCTCGGGAGACGGCAGTGAAACTCTGGTGACATTGTGTGTCTTGGAAGTTTCTTCAGTTCACAGTGAACCATGAAGTGAATTACATAAGGAACTTTTGTCTTCATATCCTGTGCCATGTATTGCAACCATTTATTTTCATTGTAATACAAAGTTCCTTTGCACGTAAGGGAAATGAATGGACAATAGACCTATTGCAGTAGGCCTATTAATTTCAATTGTGGTATACCGTTTTTTAACCTACATTCCTTGTTTTGTGGAAAAAAATAAAAGGAGGCGTATGAGAGCACCTTAATGTCTGTGTTTGTTTCTTCCCTCAATCGCCTGAAAGCCGGCATGGTGGAGCCAGAAAAGACATGTGTGTTTGTGTATATGTGTATCGCCTCCCGCATCGGTGCTAGGCAGCGGTTCGGTAAACGCGTTTCCGCAGCAACGAATACACAAGCAACAATAGAAGAATTGTTTGACTCGTTTTCTGTGCGGTCCGTGTATTAAAGAAAAACCTGTATGTCCGTACGTGTATCCACTTCCCTTATTGCTGCTATCCAGCTGCTCGTAAATACGTTCCCTCTACAACGAAGAATGTTTTGTCGCGTTTCCTCAGCGATCTGTTTCCTTTCAAATGAAAGTAGGCTATTAGTTCTTCCCAGAACTTTGTGCTTTTCTTGCAGACATAGTTTATATTCACTTCCTTCAAAATAATAAATTCGGTTGCCAGATCTTTACTTGGGAAACATGAAATAGGAAGCATGTATATCAGTATACATGTATGTAGTTCTAATTGCTTATTTGCTTGTGTTAAGTGTACCATCCGCATATAGCTCTAGGCCCTTGTAAAATTATCTGTCGGTATAAAGCTGTAAATATAAAATTAATGCAGTTATTAAAATTATTTACAATGGTGTTGTTTATACAGAGTTACTACTTTTTTACGTTCTGCAAAGTACTACAAAATGTTTTTGCATTTTATGCAATTTGAATGTTATATGGAGAAATGCTTACTGAGCATGGCGGTTAGACAGGCTGCTGAGTTCCCTGTGACATGACCGACAGCGACCTGAAGCATGACGACCCGGTGTCCTATTCGCTGTGCTCTGGCATGCTTCTTATGAGCAGTGGCAACGTCGGATATTGGATTATGTACATCTCCGTAAGTGTCGTTCAGGTGCATTGGTCTGTTCTTTTTTTATGTTGTCATAAATGTGAAATCGCTCGAATGTGTTTAGAAAGCGTCCTCTCTTCTTTACGTTTGTAATGTCCATTCGTCTTTAGCTTTCCAGTCCCATGAGAATGGACGTTGCAGTGTATCAGACATAAGTGTAATTGGGGAAACAACAGAAGCATTCAAAATGTCGAGGGGAAACAGATCTCTAATAAGACGAGAATTGGATTATGTAATGAATGTTGGAGAAATAGATTGTAATGATGTGAATTGGTTTCATCTGCCTCTGAAGGACTCATACAATGGTGTATATTAATATCTGTGACTGGTATCGTTGGCAGTATACAAGTATCATCCAAGTTCCTTTTCTTTCAAACCACAGCGTTTCAGAAATAGGTTCTGTTTCCTTCGCCAGGTGAGAGAAGACACAAGGAATTGATCCCTTATGGACCCCTTGAACGACCTTATCAAGGGTTTTGGACTGTACATAGACCGCCCAAAGGGCCCCAACAGCGAAGAATTCCTTACTTATCTTGTCATCTAGTGAAAGAAAATGGAACCAATTTATTGTCTAAAGAAAACTGGATTAATGGTCAGGGCCCAAAATACCAGTGAAAATGAATTGAACTGGCTCAGGATAGTGTCCAGTTTTCTATTAATACTGCTGCTCAATCTTCAGGTCTTACCGACGAGAGGCCGAATGTGTATATTTGATTGCAAGATTAATTTAAGTTAGGCCCTAAGTACATTGGCTTAGACTTGTCTTCGACAGGTACCTGTTTCGAATCTCAGCCACATTACCCGAAATATTGGCAGAGATATTTATGTTTTACCTCGGGCGAATACCAGGCTGTCTTGAAATGGGCTTCAGCTTCCATGTTCTAGATTTTGATCTGCTCACCGTTATGGTCGTTTTTCTGTCTCATTCAGTGCTACTTAGCTTCTGCAGTTGAAATATTCATTAAATGAATCAGTGGAAGTATTTTGACATGATGCATGAAGGCTGGAATAGTGGAGCCAGAGGAGACGTCCATTACTAGACAGCGGCTTGGTAAATAAGTTTCCGGGGCAACAAACACGCAAGCAACAGTATATCTGTGTTTTCTATGTTCTCCATGCCGGGGAGGTTATAAAAAGGACAAATAAGATCGTTCAAGTCAGTTGGGTTTCAAGACGCCAGCCCGCCAGGATGTGAGCATGGGAGCACAAGAATCGAGAGATGGAATTGAATTGAATTGAGGGCATTTGAGGTGTGAAGAAAAGACATGCGTGCTGCGGTTACAGTGAGACTAGTGTAATCTCCACTGTTAATATCCGTTACTAGGAAACGACCAGTGAAAGCAAACTGAGAATACTAATGTTTGCAGTTTGAAGTGTGGAGATTCGCTGTAGCGCTGCATTATTTGTAATTACGAGTTGAGTGTATTAGTGCAATAAATCTAAACATTTCGATCCAAACCTCGTCTAATAGTCACTCTAAACCGTGATAGTATGAGGAGAAGCAGCGTCACGTGTTCCACAAGTCCAGTTCTTCATGATTTCGTCTCCCCAATAATCTTTGGTGAGGTCTTCGTTATGCCGTTTTCTCCCGTCTCTTCTTTCATTTGGTCGAAATTATTCTTCACGACAGTTTATTCTGAAACACCCTGTAGTTTTAATTATTTATTGCGTCAAATAATTTAAACAAAATAAGCTGGGGCTCGAAGTCACTCTTAATGGTTTTCGTGACGTCATTGAGCAGCAATTACTCTGTACAGTGTTAAAGGTAACTTTAAATAATGGATGGCATGTACTCGGTTCGCTAATTCATGTCGATTGTTTTATTTGACATCTATAATATATTAAATGACGTCGACGTTACATTAAATATTAGCTCCGTGTTGCGTGTGGAATTGGGAGAAAAAGTGAAGTAACAAAGTGACATCATCTGAAATTGATGGTTTCGTATTTTTACATAATATGCTTTACGTGCGCATGATGAATGAGCCATAACTTATAGCAGCGTTCATTTATTAGAAACATTAATTTTTGTGTCTGAAACATGAGGACACTGTAGGAAAACTATTGAAAATATACTTCAGCTACTGACAACCTTACCGCCATCTTTGAGCCGTTTGTCTAGATAATGTGGCACCCTCAACGTCTCACAACCCTATAGGCCTTCACGGCCTGGTACAGGGATAGCTTTACTTTTACTTCTGACGCTTAAGAAGGACGTATCAAGTGACCTAGGGCTCAAGGCTCTGTGCACATTAGGTCACTAATTTATGAATTGTGAGACCAAGGATAGTGCCACTCATCTGCTGTAAGCAGTACTGGCACTGTTACCAATCTTCACACAAAACTTGATGCTTATCCGCTGCTCCAGATTCTCGCCACTCATTGGTCTGCCATCAGTATACTTCCTCCACTGCTAAAAACGAGTTTGCCTGTTTCAACACCCCAGCGACTCGCTGTGGCCATTGCGGGAATTAAATTGTTACACCTTATATATTGACTCAAGCGATAAAGCTCGTACTGAGGAAGTACTCAGTTCGAATATCGGCCGGGGCACCAACTATGCCGACTGAGGTGTTTCTTGATGTTCCCCAGACCCTCTTTCCAAACGGCGGGTTAGTGCCTTAAATTAAGTAACGACCACTTCCTTCCTCATTCTTTCCAGTACATTAGTATCATCAAGCGATTTGACGCTATATAATAAGTTACTGATATCGCCGTTAAAAGAAATCCGTGGTTTTAGTCCGCAAGCGAACTATACCGACCAAACGACCGCCGCTTGTCGGCGAAGTTCGTGCCAACTTCAGCGGATAGAGGGTGTCGCGTGGTCAGCTCAACGAATCCCCACGGCCGTTAATTTCGGTTTTCTAGACCGGAGCCGCTGTTTCCTTGAAATAGCTCCTCAGTTATCCTCACGAGGCTGAGTGGACCCCCTTCCAGACCCACTACTTCTCAGAAAATCTCGTAGCGCCGGGAATCGAACCCCCTGGGCATCTGGATCTGTAGCTAGGAACTCTGACCACTAGTCCACAGAGGCGGTCCCGCTAAACAAATTGCAGAGAAATAATATTGCAGTATGTTCCGAAGATGAAGCGAAGACGGTGGCTGTTAAATTGATTCCTTCCGTCGGCAGTTCCAAAGTGGGCCGTCTTGCTTTCCGGACTCGAAATATGACGGAGACTGTCCTATCTGCTCCAGCAGCCCTGGACCGCGGTGTGCGTCACTCCTTTGTTTCCACGTTGGCTGCAATTTCGGCGACAGCAGTTGCGAAGAGGGTTGTTATCGATTTGTCGGGATGGATTCCACTCTGGGCAGGCGCCGCGGCTGCTGCCCGCTAAACGCCTGCTATCTCCTATTACATTTTAATTTTATTGACTGCAGTTAGTGTGAATGCTTGTCGGAGTCGCTTTAAGGTGAAGCGCGCCAGTTGGTAGATATTGCAGCTTCCTGCATATTTACCGGAGGAATTTCAAGCTTCATTTTGAGTTTGTGAGGATACTGAACGTAAGAAGTCTTAGCAATACGAGACAACAGCTCGTTCCTTTTTGTTCATAGATTACGCAATCTAGAATTTTGTCTTCACGTCTACTGTCTAAAAACAAAGAAGTGATTTTACCTGTAGTTTTGCATGAGTGAAGAATTTGGTCTCTGACGTTATGGGGCCAAATATAATTAGAGTGGCCAAGTCAACAAGAATGTGATAAGCGCGGCCAGCAGTACCCATGGGGATAAGATGAATGCATGTAGGATTTGGATCAGAACGCCTAGAGGAGAGAGACCACTAGGAAGAACTAAACGTAGGTGGGAGGACAATAATAAAGTGGATCTTAAATATCACATGGGGGTATGGACTGGATTTATCTGGCTCAGGATAGGGACCAGTGGAGGGCGCTTGTGAACACGGTGATGAACCTTCGTGTTCCATAAAATGTTGGCGGATTCTGAAGAAGGATACGCTTCCGTGGAGTTAGTCTTATTTTTTATCATATTCCGGCTCCGAACATATTTTTGTGTGTCTGCATTCTAACGAACTAAGTAACTCGTGAAGCTCCTATTGACAATCTAATAGTCGCACAACTTGGTCACTGAATACCTCGCCTGTTATGGACCTAGAAGATTCAGTTCCGTGTTCACAAGAACCCGGCAGTGGGCTCTATCCTAAAATCCATTCAATACATTTAAACCATTTGTCGTCCCATCTGTGCTTCGGTAGTCCGAGAGATCTCTTTGGGATTTGCGAATAAGGTTTTTTATGCATTTATCTTCTCTCTTATGTATGAAGATTAAAGTTTGCCCTGTATTTAATTAAGAATTTAAGCACCACGCCGTGAAGACGTATGAGAGAGTGGAGGTATAGCTCCACCATTTTTACCTTGGCACTAGATGGAGGTGAATGATCAGCTTCACGTCCCCGCCGCTTTACCTCTGGGGAAGGGGCTCCGGTATCCATTGAATAGGAGGCTGGGTGTACTCCAGAGCTGATCTGGACGCTGTGGGCTATAGAAAAATCTCTTGCCCCAACCGGCAGTCGAACCCAGGCCGTCCAGCCCGTAATGCATCGCTATGCTGACTGAACTGTTCTTGCATTATATATTTTTTTAAATATCTAACTGTAAATGTTAAACTGATTTCCATTGTGTCCGTAAATATCCCTGCTTGTCCCTTCTTCTGGTACGCAATTTTCACTTTACTCCGCTACGTTAGAACTGCCTCACTTGATATTAACATATTTTGTTATTAACGTAGGCTATTCACAGTTCCTTTGTTTTATGTACGCCATGTGTACAGTTTTTTTATCTGGCTGGAGAGAGGAACAGATGGAAGTTTTTGTGAACATGTTAATGAACTTCCGGGTTCCATAAAATTCGAAAAATTTCTTGACTCGCCGAGCGATTACTAGCTTCCGAAGAAGAGTTCTGCTCATTGGAGTTCTATTTGCGCCATATTTCTGACTCAGCAGTGGGTGTCCATAGCTTCGTTCATAGGGTTTTTTTTTTATTATTGGTAGTGGGGTGGGACTAAGTCCCTTGTACTGCGGCCAATTCTGGCCTATTGTACCAGCCCCAGATGATAGGTGAGGGTGATTGTGGAGCAATTGGTGGAATGAAGATTGGCAGGGGAAACCGAAGTACTCGGAGAAAACCTGCCCCAGAGCCACTTTGTCCACCATAAATCCCACTTGACCAGACCCGGGATTGAACCAGGGCCGCCGCGGTGGGAATTATAGGGGCGTTACTGTCTGATGGTTTCTGTGATTGAAACCCGTCGATTTATGTATATGTGTTATACTAGGCACGGCTTGCAATTTGTGCCAAAAGACAATTCTTGATAGATTTCTGCTTATGGATTATTTATCATGTAAAGTTGCGGTATAACTGTTAGCCCTTCTGCCTTTCTATTCTGTACGTCCCGTTTTCAGATCTCGGCTCCCATACCGACTATACCGTCTGAGGTTTTTCGTTATTTTCCTCGGTCGCTTCCAGGAGCGTGCCGCGATAATACTTGAGATTACGCCACCGCCTCTTTCTTTCTCATCCTTTCGAATTCATTAATCATCCAACCATTTCATATTAGTCTATTTTATAAGAGTTACTAAAAATATTCCTAAATAAACCGAGAAAAAACAGCCGTTTCTTAATGACTGGTTGCATAGCCATCATTCCAATACAAATAATATGTTTCTGGACATTATCCACCGTTCCTGTTTTTCTCTAGAACACCGTCCTGTTCATATTTCCAGACACAACGTCGGAGATTGGATTCTGTCTCCGTCTTGAGGAGTCGGGTCGGACGAACGTAGAATTGATGGCAGAGCCAAGAGATGTTTCTCTTCTCTGTAGTGTCAATATAGAATCGTGGGTCCACCCAAGGTCCTGTACAGTGGGTACTGGAGGTTCTTTCCTTGGGGATAAAGCGGCAGGACAGTGAAGCTGACCACCCACCTTCATCCCCAGCTGAAATTAAGAATCGTGGAGCTGTAACTCCTTTCTCCCATACGTGTTCATGGCGTAATGCTTAATGCTACAAGCCGTAAGGTTGCTGGTTCGATTCTCGATGAGGTTATTGGATTTTTCAATCGACAGTATGCTTCCAGCCGCACTATGGCCCTCGGATATACTCAGCCTCTAACAGAAATGAGTACCAGGAATCTTCCTGGAGGGTAAAGAGCGGCCGGCGCGTAAGGCTGGCACCGTCACCGCCATTTGTGAGCTGACTCTCTAGAAAATATGGGAGCCTCAACGTCCCACAACCTGTGGGCCTCCATGGCCTCTTACAAGGATAGCTTTACCTTACATTTTACAGGCGTTAACTTTACCTATCCTAATGGTGATAAGGAAGCCTACTCGTATGTACGTGTATGTTAGCCTGATCACCGATCGTGTCTCTTTCGCGCAATCATCATCACCATCACCACCTTTCACATTTCTGCTTTGCAATTCCATTGCAGAGGCTTATTGAAGGTAGAAGTAAATTGGCTCCTGAGCTTTGGAGTGTACAGGACCACGTATTCTTAAGCTCGCCACCAGATGGAACTGAATGTTCACCTTCACGCTTTATCTGCCGTACCCCCGGAAAGAGGGCCCACGTTTCCCATTACAGAATGGCAAAGAAAGAAATCTCTGTAACTGAAAGGAAGCTAACCCTTGTCATTCAACACATAACCAGTCACTTCACTGACTGATTTATCCTGAATTCAGCGTTACCTTATTGTCAGTTCCAAACATCTCTGAGGGTGCGTGAAAAATTTCTAGACTTTATTTTCAACATACTCGTACGATGGGAATTACAACTGCCTTACCGAAGATTTCATTGAACACGGGAATTTCCTTTCGTAAGGCCTATGACAGTTTCGGTAGCCGAGCGGTCTAAGGCATGTACTGTCTTCGCTTGCTCAGAATCCGGGACCGTGCGTTCGAATCCCACACAAAGCGGATGTGTTTGGTATGTGTATGTGTTTATTCTGTTTGTGTTGTCGTGCGTTTAGGTAGAGGCCTTTCTACGAACTGATCACTCGTCCAAGGAGCCTTACCTTCTGTCAAATTGTCATGAAACTAAAAATCAGAGGCCAAGGCCTAAAGACGCTGTAGAGCCAGTGAAAAAAGAGGTTGCCTATATTCAGGGTATGATGTATCCTCAAAAATATTTTAGACAGCTGTCTCAGCTGTTTTTTTTTATCTCCTATTGCTCCAACTTTGGAGCATAGGGCAGATTTCTCAGTTTCATGATCACTTTACAGACGGTAGGACTCCTTGGACGAGTGATAAGCTCGTCGCAAGGCCTCTACCTAAACACAAGAGAACACATAAAAAAACGCATACACACACCAAACATCCATGTCTTCTGTGGGATTCGAAACCACGATCCCGGATTCTGAGCAAGCGAAGACACCTTAGACCTCTCGGCTACCGTGACCGGCTCTCTGAGCTGATAGCGCGGGAATATTGCACTTTACAGGCAGTGTGCATAATCCGAACCGGCAAGTATCGAACCTCCCGATCGAATTCGTAACATTCCTCCTTCATAGTCTGGAGACTGCAGGTTCAGATTTCGGCCCGAAGACCGCCTGTCTTTCATGAGGTGTTTGTTTTCCTCAGTCCCCCCAGGCAAAATGCAGATAACCTCACATTAGACCAGTACTGCCTCCTTCCACATCCTTTCCATTTCATCCGATAATCGTCATATCATTGGACGGTGTATAGACATAGTTCTGAGGAGCTGACAGCTCGGTAACAAACCCCACACAAAACAACCCTCTTCCTTCTTGTACATCAAGCATTAGGCCTCAAAGTCTTTTGCGGCTCCTCACGTTCGGTCTTACTATCTTCCTCTGGGTAGTCCATCTGTCTGTCATTTTTCTGGGAATTGTATTTTCGGTCATGCATTGTACATGGTCCAGAGTTCTTGAGGAGTTAATAGTTACTCAGTCATGAAATTACCAGCATATTATTGAACCCGAAGGTTCATTACTGTTCTCACAAGAGAGCGTCACTGGTCCCTGTCGTGAGCCCGGTGAATCTAGTGCACCGTCTTGTATTCTATATCTTTAAGATTTATTTTAATATTATCCCTTCTTCAACATATAGGCCTTCCCATCAGACTCTTTCCATCAGGTTTCCTTCCAGAATATTGTATGGATTTCTCTTCCCTCTCATGAGTTCAATTTGCCCTACCCATCTAATCCTTGATTTTAGCAGTCTAATTATTGACACGGTGCAAATTATGAAGCTCCTCATTTTGCAGTTTCCTCCAGCCTGCTGCTTATCCACTTTTTAAAGAGAAAAAATAAATAGCACTGAATGGATTCTCACGAATTGCGACTTGCATGACGTTTTGCATTTTGTGTGAGGCACAGACAGAACGATGTTGAAACGGTGGTTGTTTTTGTTTGTCGGTAAGCGAACCTGCGTCAGCACTCTTTGTGACTGAGTATTGCATAGGATTGAAATTTATCACTGAACTTGCACGAAGATACTCAAGATTGTTAATATTGTTCCGATGCTTCGAAGAATTTACAATACAAACCAGTGTCTTATTATTAGGTATTACGTCATTTCACGTTGTAATTGAAAATAAATACGATTGTTTACTTACAGGTGCATGTCTAAGTTAATATTTAGAATTGTTAACTGTGTAAGCGCCGGTCACGGTAGCCGAGCTGTCTAAGGCATATACTCTTTTCGCTCGCTTGGAAACCGGGATCGTGGGTTCGAATCCCACCCAGGGCATGGATGTTTAGTTTGTGTGTGCGCGTTTTTCTGTGTTTGTGTACAGGTAGAGGCTTTGCGACGAGCTGATCACCCGCTCAAGGAGTCCTACCGAATGTGTAAGATCTAGAAAAACCGAAGTGAAGGAGAAGTTCATGGAGGTAGGCCTAGGCCCACTGGGGCTGTAGTGCCAAGGGGGGGAAAAAACTGTGTAGGGAGTTTCATCAGCCATTTTCGTTAAAGGAGATGTTAAGTGAAAAAAAAAAAGGTCAATATTGCATCTAGCTGCATGTAGATGTTGTAGCTTGATGCCTTTTGGGATATGACGTCGTGGAGTCTAGTAGGTCGTTACTGACACTTCCGAGTAACGTACTATCTCCATTTCCGGACCTCCTCAGCCCTCCAGATGGGAGTAGTATGTTGGTGCAATCTAACGGTAACGATTTACCAGACTGTACGGCGTCAAGCCAGACGACAGTAATCTACATAGCCAGAGTTGTGAGAACATTAAATCTCGCACAGATGCTGTAATATTTTTGCAACTTAAAGAGCTACGTTGTTTCCAGGTGTTGTGTAGAAAGTTATTGATGTTCCATAGCGCGTGTGTGTGTGTGTGTGTGTGTGTGTGCACTAGCGCGTGCATATATGTTTATAAGGGCAAATTTGTCCCTGTCCTTAACTAATTAAGCACTACGCCATGAAGGCGTATTGGGGAGTGGATATATAGATCCAGATTTTCTTGACCTCAGCACTAGCTGGAGGTGAGTGGTCAGCTTCACGACTCGGCCTCTTTACGGGGGGATGGGCCCCCGGTACCCATTGGATACAAGGTTGGGTGAACCCCAGAGTCGGTCTGGACGACGTGGAGAAGAGAAAATTCGTGACTATACCGGGATTCGAACTCCGATCCCTCGTCGAGCCCGTAGCCAGTCGCTATACTGACTACGCTATCCCGGCTTATATATATAGTACTCAGACTTAGACAGTGAAATATGGTGTAAAATTTATCGTAATAAGAAATGTAGCTACACAAAACGACTCCTGGACTGTTTATGTACAAACTTCAAGCAGAGTTATCAGCAGCCAGCGAGCCGGGATAGCTTAGTCTCTATAGAGACTGGAATACAAGTTGGTTCCCGATAAGGCCGAGAGATTTTTCTCTTCTCCATAACATCAAGACCGCCTCTGGGGCCCACCCAACTTTCCTTGGGGGTAAAGCGGCAGGGGCGTGAAGCCGAGCATTAGCCCTCATCTAGTGCCAGGGCCAAGAATTATGGAGCTATGCCTACAATCCCCCATACGTCTTCATGGTGTGGTTCTTAATTACTTAAGCCCAGGGATAGCTTTACTTGTTCACCTTTTTATAAGCAGTCATCTGATGAGCCGGGAGTAATTTTCATTTACTGGAATATTAATTGCGGAAGTTAATGTTATCCAAGTCCAGATGAAAATGCTCGCGTTTCGCGAATTATCGGAAGAGTGCCTTTTGTTTTTGAAAAAATTGAAAACTAAATATTTAAAATATTTTAGCTTATAGCGTAGTTGGTTGAGGCACTATGCTACAAGCCGGAAGGTCGCGGGATCGAATCCCGATGAGGTTTGGATTTTTTTTTTCCAATTTACCTAATCCTTGCAGTCGCACTATGGCCCTGGGTTCGACTCAGCCTCTAACAGAAATGAGTACCAGGAATATTCTTTGAATGTTCTTGGGGGTAAAGGGCGGCCGGCGCGTAAGGCCGCCATCGATGAGCCGATTGTCTAGAAAATGTGGGAACATAACTTCTCACAACCCTATGGGCCTCCGCGGCCTGTTACAGGGATGCCTTTCCTTTTTAATTTACTATGGGGGTTAGGTGTCTGAAACATCCTCAAAGAGGTCCTGTACCATCATGCGTAATATAATCGCAATAGCTGCAACGCTGTGGAAACGTATAAACAGTCAAACAAACAAAGAAACGCCACTCTTTGTAGAAGCTGAACTAACTGATGTACGGAGCTGAGGTTAGTGTTAATGGAAATTTTGGACTATTACCTTGTAGCCTTTCCATAATCACCGTGACAGACATCGCTGATGTTAAATAATTTCGTCTAATGATATTTGGAGAAATTTCCCCTGATTTATTATGCTTCGCTTTGTCCTCAGAATCATTTCTCAGGAACCTGACACTTTGATTTCTCCGAAAACACTGACAATCCTCAACAGAAGTCTCAGGTTCAGACGGAGAGGTGTGATGTCATTGAAGAGCACGATGTTCTATGGTTAAAGCCGCACGTATATATCCCTGCACTATCTGCAACATAAACACTTACTGAGCACAAGGCCTTTGGCCACTTACGCCGCTCTGCCACGGAAATAGTCATCGTTTGTCTTAAATAATGTCAGCCAGAGATTAGCATTTCGGTATTACTACGCAGATCACCATTGTACTGTAATGTGCCTTTCTCGCTGTATTTGTGTAGGCCCAGAAGGGTAGTAAACTGAATTAGTAATTACAATTACCTTCATGCTATTTGTGAAAAATTGTCATGGGTTAGGGAATAATTAAATCGGAACATTGATGCCGCTCGTCAGTTTTAAATTGCAGGCCACGCATTAATCTATGCCCCCCCCCCCAGGCAGGAGATAATCACTGAGCTACAGAAGCATTCACCCCTTCGCGGCCCACTCTACAATGGCATGTAGTAGGTAGAGGGTTGCCAGCATTTCCATAATTATCTTAGCGAACCGGAACGTCGTGCCCTCGCGTATCCCCCCAGCCGGCCCTCCACAGTATCACATCAACCCCTTTTTCATTAAGGAACGTTACCACCATTTTAATAAGTCGCGGAGTGTTAAGATGTCTGACGCTTATGTACACTAAGTGCTCAGATATTAGTCTGCTGAGTTGTCCCTGTATTTAATTAGACATAGGGGGGAGCGGAGGTATAGCTCCACCATTCTTGACCTCAGCAGTAGTTGGAGGTGAGTGGTCAGCTTCACGCTTCGGCCGCTTTACCCCATGGCGAAATCGCCCTCGGTACGGATTGCATGGGTGGCTGGGTGAGCCTCAGAGACGATCTGGACGTTGTCGAAAAGACAGGGTCTTACACTGATAGGAATCTAACCCAGGCGTCCAGCCCGTAGCACGTCACTACACCGACTGAGTCATCCCGACTCCTTGATAGTATCTGTAGAGGTCTGGCACAAGGGTTGATTCATTGTACGAACGTTGAGTTAATATCACATATGCCTCACCGACAGTGCCCACCATAATATTCAAAGGAGGAGCTTCGTGATATGTACAGGTTGCCTGTTATTATCAGGTGACCGAACATGCAGTGTTCTAGACGTGTAGTCCGGTGATTATCGTTTCGAATCACCGCCGGGGTGCAGATTGTGTTGACTGCCGCTTCCTTGGAAATCCTTTCCAGTTCATCCTACAATCCCAAGCTCTAGTCTCGATACAGGAAGCGTCGTTATGTAACCCACGGGAACTGTTTTTCTTTTTTTTAGTTTCTTGGGGGTGGGATGAGACTGAGTCCACTTGGTACGTCGGCCACTAATTGGCCTATTGTACCAGCCCCGGATGATAAATGATGATGATGAATATGGAGCAATCAGTGGGATGCGAATTGGCAGGGGAAACCTAAGTACACGGAGAAAAGCTGCCCCAGTGCCACCTTGCCCACCACAAATCCCATATGACCTGGCCTGAGCTTGATCCCGGGCCGCCGCGGTGGGAAGCCGGCTACTAACTACCTGAGCTATGCCACGGCCCACGGAAATTGTTACCGTGAAGTATGTTGCTGGTTAGGGTGGGGCACGCAAGACATCCTTAAAGAATTCTGGTGGGCAAAACTCATATATGGGAGAATAGCATGAAGATGGACGTTGGCTTTATTACCCCAGAGAGTAGAGACCTTCTTGTGAATTCAGTATCCGCCAGCTAGTCGAAGAATTCTCTGCCTTTTATGGAGCCCGGAGTTTCAGACCATGTTCATAGGAACCCGACAATTGGTCCTAATTCTGCAAGATCTGTTTTAATATTAACCTTCCATTGATGGCTATGTTCACGGTAGATTTGACTATCGCCTGATGGTTGTCATATAAGCCTGTTGACATCTGGTCACAGAATAGCTGTTACTCATGAGGTAATCGATTTCTAAGCATCATACTTATAAGAAACAGGTTTTATATAAAAAAAATAGTTATTTACGCCTAGGAATGCCAGCTTTAATTACACACTTCATAGCCTCCATTTTTGTTGTTAGAAATTTTCTCTTTCCTTGGGTAAGTAATGTATATAAAAACAAATAACTCCATAGTAGGCAAAATCCTCTCCACATGTTACATGAATGCATAATTCATATGACATGCCAAGAGTTGTAACATGCTGTCAGACAGCAAAGTCGAAATTTTCGACACTTGGTTCTTAATTATAATTTTCTGATTTATCACCTTACCGGCCTGCTTTGCTTTTGTCACGGCCCGCTCCTCTGTATTGTAAGTTAACGTTATCTGTAATTCTTATCAGAGTGTCAATAAGATTGGAGAGCGAGCAGAGCACACATTCTGCCCACGCAGGACACGGAAAAATATGGACAAATATCCATCCTTCGAGCTGTATTCAAACCCTCGATCGAGCCGTTCAGGATCTGCCTCTGGGATCTGCACACAGCAAGAGAGACATTTAATAAATTAATTCGAAAGAACGGTTGACAAAGATAACTGAGAATTACGTCTTATGTACGATTTGCAATTCGATTAAGAAAGATTCGGCCGTAATTCTAACAGGAATAAACGCGGGTACGGTACAGTAGTCAAGGGACGTAGCGTTCCTGGTAATAAAGTTCCACTTTTTATGTTGCCAGCAAATTAAATCTTCGCTTGAGTTACTCTCCCTCGTCAGTGACACCTTCTCTTCGTGCCCCTTGCGTAATACTAGGAGTTTTGAAGTTTTATATTTGGCCTACTGGCACCGTCTGGTATCAACCAACGAACGCCAAGCAGTTCTGTCGCTGTTGTCGCAATGCTCCGCTTGCGTGTGCACTGTAGCGCTCTACACTTTGCGGCATTGCTGAGTCCCCTGATTCGTGACTTTCTTGGAATTTCAGAGATTTCATCAATATCGTGTTGGAATCTGAGGTATTAGTATGCTTTCCTCCCAGCTTCTCGTACGTCTGCAGCAGAAGGGTCTTGAACAGTTATGCACAGTTCGAGGCCGCATCCATATGGTACGTGACACGTAAATTCATGTGGTTAAATGCGCATACTCAATGTTGCCTAGTTCAGGTATCGGCGTTATGTATCTTCTCTCATGTCTTTACAGAAAAAAAGCCTCTTTGTTTATTATACACTTGTACACAGTTAAACATGTTTCGAATAAATTTGACATGATTGTACGTGACTTCAGTGGAGAAGTGTTTTGCTTATTGCTCGAGAACGACTCGTCTGAGTACATTGACATTTTTTTTTTGCATTTGATAGGGCTGATAAAAACAGAAAAACCTGTCTTACTCTACACGTCTACCTTTATAGTTTCTGAGATATTTAATTTGAAATTTTCCAAAAATGTAGAGGAATTTTTAAAAATTTCGCAGAAGGCTAGAATTTGCTTGTAATGGATCCGTTAATTTCCATAAGATCTCAAGCTTTCACGGCGGCTGAAGTTAATTAAATTTTCTCGGACTATAAGCCCTGTCAGTTTGTTAAAAATTGCCGATATTTCAGGGAAGGTCTCTGTCCCCATCATCAGGGTGTTATGTGACATAAGATTCCGTAGTTTTTAACCAACTGACACGTCTGATAGCCCAAGAAAAATTTCATTACTTTGCATTAATATTGCAATGCTCAACATTGTAACTTTTCATTGAATTACGCTTCCTAATTATATGTATGAATTACGCCCGGACAACGCCGTGTAGATCAGCTAGTGCATATATATACGTTCAGACATACTGAGAGGTATTTCTGCAGGATTGTTTCCACCTAAAGAAACTTCGGCGCACGTAGCATAACTGACGGCTCCATCTTTCGTTGTGTTTCGTCCACATCAGTCACTGGACAACTGCTATTTCGCGACTGGGACAGGCATAAATTAAACTGACGAATACTACCTTCGGGGATGTGTTGCCATGTGCTGTGATAGTTCGCTGAGGTTTCGGAGGAGCGTTCTGCCCCCATCTTCAGTATCAGTGAGTAAGCTAAGCAAGCAACCAGCAAGATGGGGACTGCTTGCTACCAAAATATTGGCTACATTAGGGTGCCCATACTATTTTTTTAAAAAAAACGGGACATATATATTTTTTTTGCCATAAACTGGTATATTTGTTAAAAAACGTGGCACTAAAGATTAATAAAACAAAAAATCAACAATACATTATATATTAAACATTGAGAAATCCAAACATGTAAAAATGAGCTCAAAATTATTAATTTAGAAACCCCGCGCTTAAAAAGTTCATACGAAAATAAAATGGTCTTGCTCTGCGAAAGCCTTCCCAAATTCACCTGAATAGGCATCGGATTCTTGAACCTGCTCCAGAAACACTTTTTCTTTCGATATTTGTGAAAGAACTCTGAACAAGAGAAATCTTTAAAGTGGGTCTTCACAGTGGTTAAGGCTTTCACTGCTTATAATTTATGTCTGTTTTTATCTGACAATAACGCATTGATTACTGAGGAAACACTCTCAGTTGATGCATTAGATCCCGACAATGCTAAACGAAAACTAATTAGACATTTAATGTTAAAAGCATTTATGTTCTCCTTTGTAAAATGAGCCAACATTTCACACCACTTTTCAGTAACATTTTGGCCATTTTCTTTTTCATTCCACACTTCGAATTTGCTTTCACAGTATTTTTGTAGACATGAAAACTTATCAAATAAGTCATCTCCATTCAGGGACAAATCAGGTACCACTGTCTTCATGAAGATATAATTAACTTGTACATTCTTCCAAGTCACCTTTTCCTTCAAATTGATCCAATCCATAGCCTGAAGAGGCACAAGAAACGGCAAATACTATTACTGAATATATTCAATGCTAGTATCATAGAAGTCTTCTGCATAGTTATTAAACTTGAAATTGTGCTTTGTGGATTAGCCACCAGGAGTGTTAACATCGTTACAGAAATGCCATTTGTAGAGAATAACACCCGTTACCTAGCAGTTATCAATAGAAATTAATGTCACAGGAGAGCATTTAAAAAGCGGGAAATTATATGATAGATCGGGACGAATGGGAACCCTCGAGATTGTTTGAGGGTTTCTTCAGTTCCTCCAGGCAAGAGCAAAGGCAGTACCTCAATATAAGACACAACCACTTCCATAGCTTCCAATTTCACAATAATCCTGTCATTCGACGCTGTATGGTAGAGTAGACATTTGGAATAGAGCCATTAAGTAGACAAAGAAATAATTTATAATTTTACGGAAGTCGTTATTATAGAATAAACAATGCTTACCCTCATAAGTAGGACACGCGGTAGTGTAGTTTGTTGATGCACTATGCTGCAAGCTGGAAGGTCGCCGGTTCGATTCCCGGTGAGGCCATTGAATTTTTTTTTCAATTCAGCTAATCCTTCCAGCTGCACTATAGCCCTGGGGTTGACTTAGCCTGTAACAGAAATGAGTACCAGGACTCTTCCTGGGGGGGGGGGTAAAGGGCGACCAGCTCGTAAGGCTGACAACCTTACTGCCATCTGTGAGCCTATTGTCCAGAATATGTGGGAACCTCGACACCTCACAGCCCTATGGACCTCCAAGGCCTTTTACAGGAATAGCTTTGTTTTTACCTTTTTTGCCCTCATGTGTTCCAAAATAGGGCTCCATGACGTGATACGGAGTTGTTACCTATGTGTATATGCTGTGACGTGACTGGACTACAAAGCAAGCGACTATCAGGTTTCCGTCATACTGACGAGGAGGAGCTGATTGCGGCGGTTACTTATCAATGTATATTGAATTCTGTGTGCTGGCTGGTGACTAGCCGGGTGCCAGAAGTGCAATGGGCAATGCAACAATCGCGCAATAAAATTGTCCGATGGCATTGATGGATGACCAGCAAGCAGGCACGAATGCTATTGTGCTGCCTTGCTCAGCCACAGTGCGGCACGTCTGCGCGATACACCCACTTCTAAAGATGAAATGGTGGATGGGCGAGTTTAAATTAAAAGCTCATGAATCAATGTTCCTTCTGTATCATTACTAATCTTCCAACTTCACGAACCCCTTTCTTTAAAAATCCTTGAACTTTCTCTCGATTAAAATTATCCCTGGGCGTAATAAATTAAGCCGTGAAGACGTCTGGGGGAACAGAGGTACAACTCAACCATTTTTTCTCGGCACTAAATAGAATGGAGTAGTCAGCTTTACGCCCCAGCCGCTTTGCCACGGAGGAAACATCCCCCGGTACCCATTGGGTCTCCGAGCCAGTCTGGACGCTGTGAAGAAACGTCTCTTGCCCTCCCCGGCGTGGAACCACGATTCCTCGGTCCACCCCTAGCCTAGTCGCTATACCGACTGAGCTATCCTGGCTCTACCCCATCTCCATTGCCAAACTAAAGTTATATGTGTCGCTTCGGGTTTTGGTAGTAGGCCGCTTCGAATGTTGAGGGTTTCCCAACGTTTCGACTAAACTTGCAATTGCCGTCTTCAGGGTTATTGGCATGTGCAAGTTTTGCCAAGCTGCAAAAATCCCTCAGTCAACCCTGAAGATGGCAGCTGTAAGGTTTGCCGAAACGTTAGCAAACCCTTAACATTCGGCGCAGCATAGTCGCGAAGGCCGAAGCTGCACATGAAGGTAACAGTACAGTGTACGTTGCCACTATAACTGGTTAATAATATGATAACTGGGTCATTTCTAGTAAACGAATAGACAAACACGTTCCCAAGCGTACAAGAATAAGCGCCCATTGCTACGCAACGATTCGAATACTATGATTCAGCGCACGCAGTGTAACTTTAAATGTTGAAAGCCGATATCCACTGCAACGAATCGTTGAAACCTGAGCAACGAATTGTAGGTTGCACAGCAACTACTTCTTAAAAGAGAAATATGCAAAGTGACACCCTTCGAGGCGGTGTCTGCTATCACGGCCGCCTAACGGTTATAACCGGGAACGAGCCGTGTGGAGGCGGCGTCGAACCCCTCCACCGTAGCCCTACGAGTCGTAGCAGGCGACGAAAAGGGAATTCTCGAATATGAGACAGTAAAATGTCGTCACGAATCCCACAGGACTCGACCCGAGAATGACTGTGCTGGCGAAGACCAGCAACAATTGTAAACGACAGACCCGTCCTCTCATTAGAGAGAGCACCCCACATCAACAAATCCGCGAGTGTCTGATAGTAATAAAAATCTGGTCGTAAGCCCCAAATGGGTGCTTTATTTGAAGAAAGACTGGCCGACTGACCGTCGGTCGTAACATAAGACACAGGGAGACAGAAGTCAGAAGTGAAGTATTTATTTTATGTGGTGTAGTTATAGTAACCTTTAGAATGTTATCATTGTTCAAAGTTACGAATGGTTACAATAAGATTGAAAGTGTTGTAATTATATCTAGTTGCGCCTGGTGAATATGCAATAAATCGATTCGCCAGTCCAAACCCCCGTCTAAAGTAACTAATACACGTGGCAATATAAAAAATTCACCGTCGCATATCTGTCATGTCAGATACCAAAACTGAAGAGGAACGGTTTCGTGTTGAATAATTTCAAAATGATTCCCATTAGGTAAAACTTTTTGGTATTAGTTAATTGTTTGCCAGAGAAAGAAACTGCGCATGTGCGTCTTGTGCAACTATTGCGC
This sequence comes from Cryptotermes secundus, assembly GCF_002891405.2. Lineage (NCBI taxonomy): Eukaryota > Metazoa > Arthropoda > Insecta > Blattodea > Kalotermitidae > Cryptotermes > Cryptotermes secundus. The sequence continues at coordinate 1,017,792 of NW_019741302.1, read as the reverse complement.
ACAACTGCCGAAGGTGGTACTAAACTAACTTCCTTATTCTGTAAAAAGCCAAGTTCGGATCAAAAATGAAGCTCCCAGATTAAGGATCCAGGATGGTACAAGTATAATGGGATACTTAGCCAAGGCTATCCCAATATCGCCATAGACGCCACCAAAGTTATCCGAGGGGACGCTAGAAAAAGTTTAAAAACTTACGTTTTGTCCGTTTAAGAATATTATTACGGATCTTCGTCCACTTATGAGTCTTTCTTTTTTTTCCCCCTTTGGCGCTACAGCCCCAATTTTGGTCTTGGCCTACCTCCTCGAAACTCTCCTTTTCACTTCGGTATACTAGATCTTACACATTCAGTAGGACTCCTTGGGCGGGTGATCAGCTCGTCGCAAGGCCTCTACCTGTACACAAACACAGAAAACGCGCGCGCACACACACACACAAACATACATCCATGACCTGAATGGGATTCGAACCCACGATCCCGGCATGCCTTAGACCGCTCGGCTACCGTAACCGACATGAGCCTGTATATTGAAACATAAATGACACTACATTAAAAACAAGAGGTTTGGGAAAGAACTTATCGCGTACTTTCCTTTGATACGACACAGACCGCATAGAAAACGAAAAAAAAAAGGGAGATGCACAGAGAGACAGACAGCAAGGTGATCTCATAAGCCTCCTTTAATTTTTATTTTCAAAATAAGGAAGGTGGGCTAACATTACCTTTTGATTTTAATATTTGGTATATTTCCTTTTTTTTATTTTACTTGTTCTCCTAAACTGCGGGGCTGAGGGGTGGGCTATGTGTGGTTTTCTCCCCAACACCCCACCTCTGCCGGCGCCCATGGCTGTTACAGATTCCGGGGGAAGGGTGATAGATGGATACACAACAGTGACAGAATGATGATTAGTAAGGGGGACTCGAAGAAACTGGAATAATACCCTTTTCAGTGCCACTCTGTCCACCACGAATTTCCTAGAAGTTACCCGGGCTTCCGCGGTGAGACGTCAGCTTCAAACTGCCGGAGCTGTGTACAGTACGTCCTAAACGAGTGCCGTTCAACATGTATACTCGTTCATATTCTGGAAGTGATTCCTGTTGTGAAAGAATGCGCCGACCGTCACGTGATGATAGCTAAACAAATCAGGGCTTCTTCTCGCAAGTGCACTAGATTAAGCGGACGTGTCACAGTGTTCAGATATGACGTGTTGGACTAGAACCAGTGAATTGTTAGGAGAACTGGAACGAGCACGCGGTAATAAGCAATATGGTGGCGGAAATAGAAATGTCTGTTTAACACTTGACAGTCCAGGCAGGTGTGCACTATTTTTAGCGCATGACATGCGAATAACGTGTCACCACGGCATGCACTGGTAACGCTTCTGACGTATATTCGAGAGGTACCCAGTTCGAATCTCTACCAGGAACCGACTGTCTGGGCTGTTTTCATGGTTTTCCTCAGCTGTTCCAGACACCCCAGGATAGTGCCTTAAATTAATCCAATCCTGTTCACATCCTTTCCAGTTTATTGTTCACTATCATTCAGTGATTCGAAACTTTATAGTGTTAATTTTTGACACTATCGTTAAATAAACTTCAAAATACAAACAAGCCATGATATAGCGCCTCATCATGTTGCAGAACAAGGAGACGGCCTCCGGTATTGAAAGTAACAGCAGAGTTATGTCTGTGTTTGCGGTGAAGACTCATTAACTTCGGCACTCGGTGGATGTGAATGGTCAGCGTCATTCCCCAGCCGCTCTACCCCGGGGAAAAGCTCCCGTTACCCACTGTAATAGAGACCGTCTGGGTCCCAGAGCCGATCTGGATGCCGTGGAGAAGAGAAAATCTCTTCCCCCTTCCGGAAATTGAATCCCTATTCCTCTATCTTGCAGGCCTGTACTGACTAGCATATCCCTGCGCCCCAGTATTGAGGGTAGCCCATGCATCCCATAAGCAGTCACCGATAGCCACAATGGTTGGTACTTTATCTTATAGGTTCGGTGAGGGGTTAACGTCAGCTTACAGTAAGGAACTAGTTTGTTAGGATAAACTACATAGGACTGGATCCATTTGGTTTACAATAGGGAGCAGTGAATCATCGGGTTTCGTAAAAGAAAGTGAATTTCTTGAATAGTTAAGCGACTGTTAGCTCCTCAAGAAGGACTCTTCTCTAAGGTGTTGTTATGTACGTCAAATCAGAGTGGAACGGATCTCACAAATCACAGTTTTATAGCTCCGTCTGTATGTCTGTCTCCCTTTGTGCAGCAGATCGTCGTCTTGTTAGGTTCCTGCTATATTGTAACTTCCAGACTCGACATGTGACGGGTTACGAAGACAGAGCAGCTGTGCTGGTATATATTTTTCCCCTGGATGTCCTTAAATTAACATTGACACGCACACACACAACCCGTCCTTCTCCCAATCCCTGTATCATTCATGGATGCTGGATTAGATATCCTGCAGAAGTGATTCTCGTGACTGAGTTGGATCGGGAAATCCTGGAAGAAAGATTCTCAGAAAGCAGGAACTTCTGAATACAGGATCGGAAATTCGCTTGGTTCCTTCCGCAACTGTAGCTGCAGTGTGTAAGCTCACGCACAGAGAGAGAATATACAGACCGGAGTTAATCAAGTTCGTTAAGACTTTGTAAATGAACATTTTTTGGGCACAGTGTTGATTCTCTTTCTTGAACTGTGACGCCCTGTAGTAGCCCATGAATTCACAGAACAGCAGATAACCAGTCAATATGAAACTACGATCACAACCAGCTTTATACTTCGGTTGTTTGTCCAACTTGCTGCTAGGTTTATGGATGTGACAGTCTTTATAACGGCAGAATGAATTAAGTGGGATAGTTCATAGAGACTATCAGTGTAGGCAGACATCTGCTAGACAACAGTGAACGCCGTTTGTACAAAATAACTCGTGACAGTTTCACATCCACTGCAAGCATGTAATGGGTCTGTGTACTGAACCGGGAGCAACATCATGCTGTAGCAGCCTCCGTAGTCTAGGGGTAACGCTCCCACCTCATGACTCAAGGTACGCGGGTTCAAACCCGGCGGAGGTCGTGGAATTTTTAAGGGCGGAAAAATTCAAGGAACCAGTCCTCCGGGAGGGACTTTAAGCCGTGGGTCCCGTGTCGTAGCTTTACGGCACGTAAAAGAACCTCATGTCCCAAGGGGACCTCTGAGCCAAATTCAGGACATTTCCCTCCCAACAGTAGTCTCTAACGCCTCTCGTAGATGGTGGAAGCATCGAGATACCTCTGAGCCAGTAGAGGCCGAACTCGCTGGCTGAGTCGGGACTGATGGCACGCACCAGTACCGGTAGGGAATAGAGACTGGTAGAATATCACAGGGGGACGCACAATGGACCAGTAACTGATCTAAGTGCATGGAGAAACCCACCCTCTCCAATAACAACAACAACAACAACATCATCATGCTGTAAATTAACATCGTAACTAGTCGTTTTCTATTGATACTTACACATATATTAGAATTTATATAAATTATACATGCATATATACATACATACATACATACAAGGATGGCTGAGCCAATATTGTGACTAGGTTACGGCTTAGACTATCGAGAAAATGGTGCTTCTATCCTCCGCAAGGGTAAGATATTTTTCTCTTCTCCACAGCGTTCAGATCGACTTTTTGGCTGACCCAGTGGGTACCCGGGGGCGACCTTCCGGCTTGTAGCATAGTGCCTCAACCAACTACGCTACCGCATGCCTTCGACTCTTACATCAACTCATTGTTAGTTTTATCATTTGGGATATGACGTCATGTAGGTTGATGGCCAGATAGTACTAGTCAGTTGATGTGTAATCTGTTACTTCTCTTCCTCCTCTCTCTTGTTTCCTTGCCCGTTCCTCTTATTCTTCTTAACCTTCTCGTCCCCACCACCTTTTTATTCTTGCTTTTCCTCCTTTAGTGATAAGTTCCACACATATGCGCTTTAAGGGCCTATGAGAAATACATCAATCATTGTGCAGAATTCGTATTAACGAAATAGACAAAACTTAATTTGGACAAGAAGCCAGCACCGGTTAACACGCTTAGGGTTGAATTTCGGGCGCTAAGGTGACTTACGAAGTCCATCTGTTATATGCGAGTACATCCACAAATTAGTCATGTTGCCTACTGGATTTTTGATGTTTGGCTATATTTTGAGATATCTGTAATTCGGTAAAAGTTACCGACGTTTCGTAAAAACGTACGTACTGCCACCACATTCAAGGTCGAAGAGTAAGCGAAATTCTGCTACCGCCAGCTTCTTGCAGGTTTCTTGCTTTTCTCTCAAAGAATTTTTGTAGGTTGGAACTGCTTACAGGACATGATGGATGAGTCGGTCAGGGTTTGCAACGGGGTTTGCAACGCGGTTGAAGAAACCAAAGAAACGTGTTTGTGTGTTGGCGGGTGCTGTAATAAAGCAAGTTCTTTTTTCTCGATCTTGTGAAAGTGCAATCAGTCTTACAGTTCTTCACAGTTATGATGACACAACGTAAAATCTGTCGTGCTTTCTGTTTCCTGTTGAAGGAAGTAGGGGGCGATTACGCATGCAAATATTACAGGATAACATACTAATTATAAGTACCCCAAAACTGGCATGTTAACGGAATAATATACTAATTCTAAGTAGCCCACGACTGACATATTGAACTGACCACGATTAGCTTGTGATTGATTAATTATGTAAAGATGGTAGAATTATCATATCAGTAAAGACAAAAATAAAGGTAAAGTTGTCCCTGTGCCTAATTAATTAAGCACCACGCCATGAAGACGTATGGGGGGAGTGGAGGAATAGGTCCAACATTCTTGACCTCGGCAGTAGGTGGAGTAAGTGGTCAGCTTGACGCCTCGGCCGCTTTACCCCCAGGGAAAGAGCCTGCGGTTCATCCTTTGCAATTTGAAGGATTGTTACTTTTTTTTTTGCATGTACAATTAAGTGCATTGACAGCTTTACTCATTATGGGGAAGTATTGAATTTTCCACGTGTCAGGTTACCGATTTAACGAGTTGTCTCTCTGCATGACCGCTGCTTTTAGTCTTTGGGCAGGTATACTCTCCGTTTCACTTCCTTTTACTAGATCTTAAATATTCGGTAGGACTCCTTGGGCGGGTGATCAGCTCGTCGCAAGGCCTCTACCTCTAGACAAACACAGATAAACGCACACAAACATCCATGCCCTGAGTGGGATTCGAACCCACGATCCCGGCTTCCGAGCGAGCGAAGACAGTGCATGCGTTAGACCGCTCGGCTACCGTGACCGGCTATTTTTGGTTCTTAGCTAGTCAAATACCGTCATGTCTCGGTCTCCAGAGCCTCTTCAGTAAGGCTGCAATACATCACGTGAAGGTGAGGTTACATAATTGCGTTCTTCTTGACCACAGAGCGAAGAGATTCTGCAAGAACTTTAGATAAAACATAAACAAAACTCAAGAGAATAAAAATTGTTGGTTTCAAGACTTGAAGATTAGGGTTCCCAAAACACGCCCTGGAACTGTCGTCACATAAAAAGACTATGACTAGGATGCCCAGTAAAGAATGGAAGATGGCGTGACTTTCGCACATCGCTGTTGCATGGTTAGGATTCCTGCTTCATATTAGGGACGCCCCAGTTTCAATTCTCTTCTCTCGGACCGAGCTCTCCGAACTGAAACTGCTCATGACTTTCCTCAGCACATGAAGGCAGGTACCGAAATATTGTCTTATACCAATTTCTGAGTGGAAATTCTCATTGCACTTGGCAGTTTCTTTGTTCAAATCGTATTACTGTGGTCTTAATTTGTTACTTATTTAGCTGCATCACTTTCCAACTCGGAGTTCATTTTTTAATTTCATGTGGTGTAGTCAGACTGTGTCCACTTGGTACGTTGGCCATAAATTGGCGTGCCAGCAGCCCTGGATTGTATATGAGTATGGAGCAGTCGGTGAAATGAGAATTGGCAAGTGAAACCGACGTACTCGGAGGAAACCTGCCCCAGTGCCACTTAGTCTACCACAAATCCCACAAGTCCTGACTTGGGATCGAACCCTGTCCTCTTTGGTGGAAAGCCAGCGACTAATCGCCTAAGCTATGGCACTACCGTTAATTACGTTGCTTTGAACCTGCATAATAGAGTAAATGTCCGCAACTGTAAAAGAAAGCAGCCAATCATGATGAGTATTTTTAGCTCCATGCAACGTAACACTACTTTGAAACGTTAAGTGACGAAGACAGAAACGTTGACGACAGAATTGCCTTGCCCCTCCCTGTCATTCTATCGATCTCATCATATTGGGACACTCGGTATAGAATGACGAGCGGTGGTATAATTTCCCGTGACGATGGCGTTGGGCAGTAATGTTCTGTAATAGGATATTTTCAGAGAACGAGATCACTTCACGTATCTGTAGTATCCGCTACTTACGGGCAACAGCGGCTTACAGTTCCAATATCTCGTTATTGGCAAATTTGTATGCCTTGAGGGTTATAGGGGTTGTAACATCCTGTAGTTCGAAGAGAGAAGTACGGCTCGCCTTTATCTTCAGTATCGAAAGGTAAGACAAGCAAGAAACTAGCAGAAGCAGGCGGCAAGCTTTGACCCTGAAGATGGAAGCGAAATTTCCTTCCCAAACGTTTGATATCTACGACATGGCGTTACAATTCAGAAAGCGGTATTCTTCACAATTGCCGCCCTGAGAACCCCAAATCCGTCATCTTATAGGTCGGATTCATTCTCAGATGAATATCTTCATGTACAGGGAGAAGTGTTATTTTTTTAAAGAGACGAATTCTTTTGTGGTGGAAATGGACGAAGCTGGAGACTTACCAATAACCTCCTTAACCCTAGAAGGGCTAGCCCTGATTCCTTCAAAACTAAGTCACCACTCTGAGTTTTCATAATTACTCCTCGTGCTTCGGTAAATTATGGAAACGTATAAACTTTGAATAAAAATGTAAAGCTATCCCTGTAACAGGCCGTGAAGACCCATAGGTTTGTGAGACGTCGAGGTTCCTACATTTTCTTTAGACAATCGGTTCAAAGATGGCGGTAAGGTGGTCAGCCTTTCGCGCCGTCCGCCCTTTACCTCCCAGGAAGATCCCTGGTACTCGTTTTTGTTTGAGTCTGAGTCGACCCCAGCACCAAATTGCGGCTGGGAGGATTAGGTCAATTGAAAAAAAAAATCCACCTCGTCGAGACTCGAACCCGCGACCTTCCGACTTGTAGCATAGTTCCTCTACCAACTACACTACCGCATGAGGACCTTGGATGCGGGGAAAATCTTTCTACTCTTTTTTTTGTTGACTCTGCAGTTCAGATACATTTTCAAAGATGTCGCGATTGCTGTAGAGGCTGAAATTTTCGACACTTGGTGTTTGTAGGGTTCTGAAGATATACGTAGAGCGTATGAGCCGAACCGACAGGTCCGGAATTGTGTGCTGATTCCTAGCGTCTAAGATAAAACCCAAAAATTACATCCGTTTACTGTCTCGGAAGATCTAAGTTTAGTTCTTTTTTAAATAATAAGGGCTAAAGATTTCGGTCTTCCGCTTATCTTGGAGGAATTAATGAGTTTATCAATCTGTTTCGCATTTTACATGGTAGACCGGGAGCCGAAGTAGCTGAGTTCGTGTTATGATTAGGCAACGGGCTGGACTTCGAAGAATCTGAGTGATAGTCTTGGCAGTTTCAGTAGGTTCTTCTCTTTGCAGCGTCTAGACCGGTTCTGGGGCCCACGTAGCCTCTTCTGCACGGACTGTTTCACCCGGAATATGAAGCTGGCCATCTGTCTCCATCTCGTGTCAGAGTTACGAATGCGTGGAGTTGTACATCTTCGTGGAATGGTCCGTAATTAATCACCGGGACATATTTACTTTTATCGGTACCTGAAAATTGTGAGCCGGGATAGCATAGTCAGTATAGCGACTGCCTACGAGCTGGACGGCCGAGGAATCTGAATTCGAGTCCCGGTAGGGTCAAAAATTTTCTCTTCTCCACGTCGTCCAGACCGGCTCTGGGCCTACCAAGCCTCCTATCCAATGGGTACCGGGGTCTCTTTTCCTGGGGTAAAGCAGCAGAAGAGTGAAGCTGACCGCTCACCTCCAATTTGTGCCGAAGTCAAGAAAATGTGGATTTATGCATCCACTCCCCATACGCCTTCATGGTGTAGTGCTTCTTTAGCTAAGTACAGGGACAACTTTGCCTTACTTTTTTTACTTTATCTGAAACTTAGCCGGAAGGCAACCTAATGCCCGATAATACACCGATGGGGTTTATGAACTGAAATTTGGAGACTGGTAACCTCTAGGAAGGCCGATTTATAAACACTTTTGTCCCTATTCTGTAAACTTAAGGCCTGTCCTTTGCGATCTGTACTACTGCACATTCCACATGTTATCCAACACCACAAAGGATTTTCAAAATAATTCATTTGTTATTTCTGTTAATTTTGTGATAATAGACAGTTAAGAATAGCCAATTTGATGTTTCATTCTGCTGAGGCGCAGGCGCATTTTCTTCACTTCCAGTGCATGATGAAATTCTTAATAAGTCTTGCTGTAATTTAGTTTCACTTTGAAGTTTTCTTTTATTTGAGAATGTAATTTTATTACGTGTCTGAGTGAGGTTATGGTTTATTTAACGTACGTTTCAGTGTCGCAGTTCTTACATTTTGATTACTAAACTACAGATTGTGAAATAACCACCCGGCTTTGTAGGCATATGTGAAACAGATAACTTTCGGTTTCCTCTCTCTCGTGCTGGAATAGGTTAGCCGAAGAAATTTTGTGTGTTTGCAGTTTGCAAGCGATTTTGACGGAACACCATTTTGTTTCAGTCTTCCGCAGACTGACTGCCTTGCACGAATCCGTAGATTTTGAGGGTGGGGTGTTGTGCGGGTTGTGGACACGTAAAATGTAGCGGCAGTTTCGCCAGAAGACGCGAAATGGCGAGCTTTGTGCGTGTGCATTTTGAAGCAGATTCACGAAAGTGATATTGATGCTCTTATATTTGTTGGTTTAAGAAAATATAATTTTGTTGCAGTTTGTTCTTATTGCGCAGTGGATATACGTGGTAGAGTCATTAAGTTCGTGGAATGTGGTTTATCGCATCATATTACAAGGTATTCACATACACTTACGCAGATCCACATCGGCCCTCAAAATAGTTGCCGTTGGCCGCTATGCAAGTCTGTCAACGTTGATATAGCTGTCGAAAACATTGCTGAAACATATTGGCAGTAAATTCCCGTACGACGCTTTTGTGCCATTCCACGAACTTATTGACTGTGGTGGTGTAAATAACTGAACTGGTTATTAGGAAGAGGGAACATGTCCACGTTTTAGCCATTGGGCATGCGCCGTTTGCCAAATAATATACGTTCCTTTCAGGAGGTAAATGCTCTGAAAGACGGTGAAGTTGTCCCTGTGCTTGATGAAGTACCACGCCATGAAGGCGTGTGGGAGAGTGGAGGTATAATTCCATGTATTATTGAACTCGGTATTAGATAGCTGTAGCGTGTAAATTTATGTATATGACTGATGTATGACTGGCAAATGTATTAGGATCTCTTTATCTGTTCTTGTGTGTAGAAATCTATACTTTCGATTGAATAAGCCATTTTATTTTTCCAGCTATTTGTGACATAAGTCTTTTTAAAACTTGCGATGTTTTTATTAATTTTTCCTGGCTTAAGTGTCCGTTCTTTTCTGACGTCTCTTTAGTTTTCGAGCTTCTCCTGACGTAAGAGTCTTTTATTTTTCCAACTTTCTCATGTATAGGTACCTTTTATTTTTTCCAACCTGTTTTGGGCGCAAGTCTATTTTTCGAGCTTTATTTGATATAAATATGTTTTTTTTTCCCACTTTACCTGACATATGCCTCCTCTATTTTTCTCTTTTTTCCTTTTTTTTTTGTTAGAAGTCTTTTTTAGTCTTCTTATATGTTTCTGATACATCGTATTTATATTCCAGTTCGTTAGTACCAGAGCTTGAGGAATGTCGACACAAGGTGATTTAGTGAGCTGGGGAACAGAGATTTGCAGTAACGATTTATATAAACAGACATTTCAGTTCTATAATATTTCTAATTGGTGTTACGTTGACAGTTGCTTTCCAGCTATGGTCTATTAGTCATCCATACAGTTTGCCAGATAACTGAACGCAGAAATGTTTCAAATACACGTACATATTTATAGATAAAGGAGCCGATTACAATACTGTGAAATGTTGCCGTTTTAAGTTGTGCCGTTGTGTTGTTGTTAGTTCTTACGTGGAGTGATGATTTCACTATCTTCCTCATTTCTGGAAGTTCATGTCATTATACAATAAGATATGAAGGCTTCGCCACAGTTGTTAACCAGGTACTTATTCATTGCCTCGCTTCAGTTGTCGCCTTGGCAATTTAGACAAGATCCAGAATCATAGAAAATACACTGTTTTAATCCGCTCTACTTCCAGTGCTAACTATAAGTGTTTTGGCAACCAAAGATTTATCCCTTATGCAAGGTCAAAAATTGAAGGTTTTGAGGTGGTGAATAAATGTTTTGGGATGGCGGTAAGACTTGGGACTATTTGCAGTCTGATGTCATCACTAGAGCCAGGACAGCTCAGCCAGTGTAGCGACTAGGCTACGGACTGAGCGACCAAAGGACCGGAGTTCGGTTCCCGACAATGGAAAGAGACCTCTCTTCTCCAAAGCGCCTAGACTGGCTGATAGAACCCTCCTAGCCTACTGTCGCATCTGCAACGGGGACTTTTCCTCGAAGATAAAGTGGCCAGTTAGTGAAGCTGACCGCTCATCACCTCTTACTTTCGGGATTGAGAAAGTGTGGACCGATATCTCCACTCCACCCTTAATGCCGTGGTACTTAATTAAGCACAAGAGGAACTTCACCATTTATCATCACGAGAACGACGACCACCACAATCAATTTTTATTTTTCTGCCGATTAAGCTGAACACCGCTGCCCTCTGCACCGTTGCAGTAGGCCAGTTTGTCGGATTCTTGCCATCCAAAACCATCGCCCAGCCTGGACGGTTGTCACACGGACTTGTATTAGAAATTCGTTGTTACGTTAAGGTAAAGCGTCTTTGTCTTCACTTAAGTACGACGCCATTCTTGACCTCGGCATTAGATGGAGGTGAACGATTAGCTTCACGCCTCCGCCATTTAACCCCCGAGGGAAGAACCCCCCGTACCCATTGGATAGGAGACTGGGTGGGCACCAGGGCCGGTCTGGACTTCGTTGCGATGAGAAAAATATATTGCCACTGTCGAAAATGGAACCCCCTCCTTACTGGTCGTTTATTCTGTTGTTATGGAATACACATATTTTTCGGTGTAGTCCAGTGGCGCATCTATAGTATAGGGTATGTTGGAGATTATCTCTATCAGGAACTTTTATATTATATAGATTCAGAGATTAGCTGCACTGTTGACTTGCAAGTGACCTTCCCTTTGACATAATGTTTTCCTTTTGTCAATATTCTTTCCCCGAAAAGACGTTTTTATGAGACCCCGGGTATTTCAGAGGGGCTCTCTTAAACTTTTAACCCCCACTTCCCCATCACTACCATCAAATGTGATACGACCATGTGGTACTCTAAAGCCGTTTTCTTTTTCTCATGAGTAACTTTCTTTTTCGGCGCGAACGTTATTCTTAGGGTGCACGTTGGGATAGCGCAGTCGGTATAGTGACTACCTACGGGCTGGACGACCAGGAGGTCGGAGTTCGAGTCCCGATGGGGGCAAGAATTTTCCCTTCTCCATGTAATCGAAACTGGCCCAGAGGCCAACTCAGCCGCCTATCAAATGAGTACTCTTTCCCCGGGGGTTGAAGCGGGAGGGGCGTGAAGCTGACCACTCACCTCCAACTAGTGCCGAGGTCAAGAAAATTTGGATCTATACATCCATTCCCCCATACTCCTTCATGGCGTATTGAATAATTAGTGAAGCACAGGGACGTTATTCTTAGGTTGGAACTGAACATATTTAATCTAAATAATGTAATTCTAAAATAGAGATCACTGTAGAAATATCACATGTTACGAATGGAATATAAATGAACTCCAAAGAAAAGTTTAACATGTCAGCCAATAATATGACGAAACATAGGGCGCCCACAGCTGAGATTAAGGGGACCAACATATTCTTCGAGAGAGAGGAACATACCAAGCGTGACCTAATCCATGATGATGATGATGATGACGTGGACGACGACTTTTTTCGCAACATAGAGTGTGGGAATGTAAATAAGCAGTTCCACTTGCTGCAAACACCATTTTGCTGTGTTTTAAGTCGTCCGCTGACCAGACCCCACATCGGAAATTTTGTTCATCATCACCAACGGCTAAGGATGCATGTATGAACAAACCATCAGAGAATACAATTTAGCTTACGGATTTTGCATTTTGGAGCGATCATTTGTTACTACTTGTGGATCTATATCCACCCCCCCATACGCCTTCATGGCGTAATTAGTTAAGCACAGGGACAACTCTACCTTTACCATTTACCATTTTCTGCTACTGGTTTTAATGGACCAGCATTCAGTTGTCAGGAAAGTGGCGATAGAATTGTTTTATATGGTCCACTCATGCGTTGAGGATCGTGAGATTTGATTCTGAACGAGGGGCGTGTTCATGCGCTCTGAAATGGCTCCATTAGCGGCTGCGGGTTATGGCGGGAGATAATGGCCAGTGGACCATTTCGCTATACAGGCAGCATTTGTCATCGCCTTATCTGCTTCTAGCGGGTTCACTGTCGCAGACTCTGAGCCTGGTGACTGATTCCAGTCTCTTGCACAGTCGGGCAGTGCGACTAATGTAACACAAGCTGCACGCTGTTCGCAGGGAACCGTGACAAGGGCGCTGTAGAGCCATGTCTGTTTCTGAATGTATGGAACGGCTACGGACCCTGCTTCCTGTCTGTAATGACGCGATGGTTCAACGCTATTTAAGTACGCTGCTACAGCTGCTGAGGTTACATCCTGCTGTTCGGTTATCATTTCCCCGCCTGTACAGAATGGGGAAGGGCTGGGATATCGAGCCCAGGTTCGGAGAATGAGGATGTATAGTTGGGTGTTTGCTGTAGTGTTCACCGCGAAAACATTTGTACCATGTCACGTTCGATAACGAATAACATATTTATTTAGTTATCGATAGCTCAGTCGGTATAGCGACTAGGCTACGGGCTGAACAACCGAGTAATTTGGGTTTCATTGCTGGTAGGTGCACTAACTTCGCCGACAAGCGGCGGTCGCTCGGTCGGTATAGTTCACTTGCGGACTACAGGCCGCGGAGTTTTTTTTTTTTTTTTTGGCTGGAAAGGTAAGAGAGTTATTCATTCTCCATAGCGTTCAGACCGGCTCTGCAAACCACCAGCTTCCTGTCCAGTGGGTACGGGGCGGTAGAGAAGTCGCTCTGGTTACTCACCTCCATCTAGTTTTAAGGCTAAGAATGGTGGAGCTGGACCTGCACTCTCGCATACGTCTTTAGGGGCATTAGTGCCTAATCAGTTATGTACAGGAATAACTTTACCGTCGTTGTAATTAACAAAAAGTAAAGTTTTCTCCGTGCTTAAGATGAAATATGGGTGAGTGAAGTTTTAGCGTCACCGTTCTTGACCTCGGCATTAGATGAAGGTGAGTGGTCAGCTTAACGCCTGGCCGCTTTCTCCCCAGGGAAAGAGCCTCCAGTACTCACTGGATAGATTGGAAAAATCTTGCCCCTGCAGTTCAGTCAGTAGCCCGTCGCTATACCGACTGAGCTGTCCCGACTCATTTAATGTATAATTTAAGTTTAGTAATTCATTTAACTATGCTCTGTAATCAGAACTGGCACCTCCACTTCAAGTAGAGCAGCCTCTTCCTTCAGAATCCGTGGAATGGACAGTGTTGTAGACAGAATAATTTTCAGTTGACCTAATCCTTCCAGCAGCACTATGGCTCTGGGGCCGACTCAGCCTCTAACAGAAATGAGTACCAGGAATCTTCCTGGAATGTTCTCGGGGGGTAAAGGGCGGCCGGCGCGTAAGGCTGACAACCTTACCGCCATCTTTGAGCCGATTATGTAGAAAATGTGGGACTCTCAACGCCTTACAACCCTATGGGCCTCCACGGCCTCTTACAGGGATACCTTTACCTTTTTTTACCTATTTGTGTAGGGAAAGGAGGGCCTGGGAGTGGGAGTATCAGTGACGACATGAATATTATGTTCTTCTGACAGGTTTATGTGTGGGCTTTATAACGAAGGGTCGAACATCGCTCTCTTAGTCAGGCTTCATTTCTGAATTTGTGTGAAAAGATGGTAGTCTTATGCAAACTGCTTCTTTGTCAAAGCAAAACTGACGTTTGCACGTTCATCTTTGATCCGTCGAAATATTTCTGCGTAAAAAGGTAAAGTTGTCCCTGTGGTTAACTAATTAAGCACTACACTATGAAGGCATATGGGGGGAGTGATCTATAGATCCATATTTTCTTGATCTCGGCACTAGCTGGCGGTGAGTGGTCAGTTTCACGCTCTGACCGCTTTACCACCGGGGAGAGAGCCCCTGGTGCCCATTGGATAGCAGGTTGGGTGAACCCCAGAGCAGGCCTGGAGGACTTGGAGAACAGAAAATTCTTGGCCCTACCGGGACTCGAACTCTGACCCCTCGGTCATCCAGTCCGTAGGCAGTCGCTATACCGACTACGCTGTCCCGGCTGCTAATATTTCTGCTTAAAATGTAATTGTACTTAAGAATCTGTTAGCACAAGTGGAGATCAGTAATGGCCTTCAAAACAATAACCATTTTGCTTAAGCTAGCTTCGTTGTTGTATAGATTAACCTATGGGTTACGTAACCGAAGATTTGGGTTTCGAATCCCGGCAGGAGCACACACACGAAATCGAGTGGAGCAAGTTGGTGTAGCGGTAACGCTCTAGACATATTCGAGAGATGATCGGTACGAATCTCAGCCCATACGGCTGAGGTTTTTCCTCGGTCTCTCCAGACGAATGGACCATCACCACTTCCTAATGCTTCCTACTTCTCCATTCACCAGTCGTCCTACCTTTCGACGCTACAAAATCCAGATTCTGACAACATCGTTGAATTATCCGCAGCCACACAAGATGCAAACCGGCTCTGAAGCCAACCCAGCCACGAGTACCGGATAGCTTTACTTCGAGGTTAAAGCGGCCTGGGCGTGAAGCTCACTTCTGAAGGTTAAGAATACGTATTGACTCACAAGGTGCTTGTTCCGAATGCACACCAACTAGCAGTAACTGATAGGTTTATTTGCTTTTCTTTTGCACTTTGCATGAGGACATGTCGCATCTTCACTGACTGTTGATGCTTGAAATGTGTTTAAAAAATAAACATTATATAACCTTGGAATTCACGTTGTTGTCGAAAAACAACGTTTCGGATTTTAAAGTAATGATTCGTGATTTAACACAAGACATTTTAAATTCTTCATAGAGTTCTTATTTAACAAAATGGGTATTTACTTATCGAAAATTCAGCAGTAGTCCCTAACCTGAGCAAAATCAATCAGCCAGAGAATTTCACACCTGTTCTTACGATTCATTTTAATATTATACTGTTGTCTACATATAGGTTGAAGTGGAAATAGACGCACCCCAATAAAATAGTTCAGTTTGTATGAATGCGGTAATGCAATATCTCATAGGTACAGAGTACTCATGTCTCATTTCCTTTGCCACAGTTTAATGTGCATGGACAGGAAACTCATGCCAGTCCCCAGAGTGCAGGATAATGGCTAGCAGTAGGGTGATATCCCCTAGGCGGGATTAGATACAGCGACCCCGGCTTTCGCTTCACTAAGGACCGAGTGCTTTTCAAACCAGGTAGCCTCTGTGATGGGCTGTATGGAAAGAAATACAAACTATGATTTATGAGCCAAGTTCTTTTATATGAATCCAATATTTTAATGTCTGCCGTATGTTCCTTTTATTTCTCATTGCTTGTATTTAGCATTGGACCTCTCTTTAGGAGACTGATGAATGTGAAGGCGGTCCAAGGTCTGCAGGCGGATAGGGGAGCTGTGTATTGTGCAATTCATGAGTTACTGTCCCGTGATTATGGCTGCCGGGCCACTGGTTGAGGTTCTGTTCATTTGCTTGTATTGCCACGGTGTCAGTTATCCTTCAGATCTTGTATTCCTACATGCGAATGGTATTTCTATGGCCCTTTCTGTCCGGGTCTTTATGTTTCCCCGCACCAAGAACTTTGTGAAATGACGAGGGTGGTTTATACAGGTCTTACATTGTCACCTTAGTTAAGAATGTTTTCCAAGTCCGGGCGTAACCATTCTCTGCCAGCTGGAATAATGTGCCGGCCGGCTAACATTCTATTGCTTTAAGAGCAGCAATTTCCACAGGACATTCTTTTCCCGTCACTACGGGCGAAAATTGCCTGTGATTCAGCACAGACCCCTGTTACAGCACGACTCTTTCACCATGGATGCTAAGTTCGTTTTGTTGTATTTGCTCTTCGTGTGTTTTTATTGTCGTATTAATCCATCGCAATTTCTCTTGAATTTACTGCAGTAGTCATTGCAGTTAATAACAGAACTTCATTGTGCTGCGTAATTGAAAGGTGAAATGTATGCTAATTTATTTAATGACTGTTCATATAATTAACATTCAAACTGATTGTTTTACGTATCATTATGACGAAGTTGTAAATAAGAAAATAAATACATTTCAAAACTTATAAAAAGTAATTTCAAGAATGTTAAAAAAAGGTAGGAAAGAATCAAATTTAAAAATTTTGAGGTTTTGGCGGTCCAACTGCTTTTATAAGGCAGTGAAACATGGACGTTGAAGAAGAGAGCCTGGAATAGATTTCAAGCAGCAAAAATGAGGTACCGAACTCGGAGGTAGCTGTAGGACAGATCATATGCGAAATGAGTTTAGTATCGTCTCTGTGCATGAAAACAATTGCAGACTTTAGAGACAAATGCAAAATACGAAGGCTATTCGGAAAGTAACCTCCGTTCATTTTAGGCAACCAGTGTAGGAGCGGGAGAGAGCTCGCGCATGCGAGGTAACGTCACATGACTCTGCTTTATAAACCGTCAAATAACGGTCACCTACTGTTTGTTCTTGTCTCTACAGAGTGAGTTATGATGTGTGCTACGATTGATAATTTCACCAGCTGCAAAGTTTGCGCTATTATCCGCTTTTTTCACGCTAAAAACATGAGTGCTGCTGAAATCCATCGTGAATTATGCGCGGCGGTCTAGGGCCAAAATATAATAAGTGAAGGAACTGTAGGCCAATGGTGTAGAACGTTCAGAGATTGGCGAACAAATGTTCACGATGAAGAGCGATCGGCCATCTGTAGTGAGTGATGATCTTCGAAGTGTAGGGAAAAAAATTTGTGAAAGAAGGCGCTTCGGAATTTTAGAACTTTCGGGTGAATTTCCGCAAATTTGTCAGAATTAGGCTAGGCTATCACAAATTTTTACTTAAGATCAATGTCTTATGGGATGTGACACCGTATAATCTGGTAGATATTTACTTACATTTCGGATGAACGTGTTTGTTTTCCTTTCATTGTATGCGCTGGATGTGGGTTACTCCGAAACGTCGATAAATGTATGACGCCATGTCATCCCAGAAGACTAAGCACAATAGACCACTGTAGGTTGCGGTGCAAGGGCCGAGAAGGCCTACCCTCATACATTTATCCATCCCAGAAGACTAATATTAATGTGTTCATTGAAGGATCCGTAACTGATTCTGTACTGTCATTGCACTGTTTTTTCGGTACGCCATAAATCCCTCCATATCAGCCTGTTTGTTTTTATGTGTATCCGTCTTATCGTTGCTAGGCAACGGCTCAGTAAACATTCCCACTGCAACGAATACACGCCACAGTAGGAGAAATGTTGGACATGTGTATCTGTGGTGGGTCTGTGTATCCTCCTATCGTTGCTAGATAAATCGATAAAGATGTTTCCGCGGCAACGAAGAATTGTTGGAGGCCTAGTTTTCTGTAGGTCCCTATCGTATCGAAGAAAAGTAGATGATTAGTTATTCCCAGAACTTCTTGTTACCCACCAGTTATCTGACAACGAAAACAGTGTAGCTTATTCTCATTCATTTCTTTACCTTTTAATATATTTTATTTATTTGTGGATCACGTAACGACGCCATATATATCTCAGATTATATAGCGTCGAATGATGGTAATTAATGAGTAATGACTTGGAAAGGAAGTGGAAGAAAACAGCCACGGTCTAATCTGAAGTGCTATTCCGGAATTTTGCCCGGAGGGAGTGAGGAATATTACGAAATTCCTCAGTCAGGATAGCCTGTCTCCTACACGATATTTGAATCTTTGGATTCCACAAAATGTTGGGGGATTTGTTGAGTGGCTGAGCAACTGTTGGCTTCTCAAGAAGGACGCTGCTCCATGGAGTTACTTGGGTTACTCCCCTTTCTTGCGTAGATCCAGCTGAATGACCGTTACTTTCTCTAGAAGGACTGAGCTGCATAGAGTCAGTTGATTAAGGCAAAGCGAGTTCTGTATGTTTTGGAATTTGAAGTTTAGGTTTTAAAGGGAATGTACTGCAGTTTTTGTAGGGAACTGTACGTTTATGACGTGTAAAGTTCGAGTTTTATGTTTCGTCCGGTTGCTCCCCGTTTGTTACATTGAATTGGTGGGTCATTCAACCCCTCATCGCGGAAATCGAACATAGGTTACGAGTTTTTGTAGCACTTGTGTTCGTGCCCTAGCAGGCGGTGGAAACGGAAAGATGCGTGTCCCTGCCCTTTTCTGAAACGTCACTTGATGCGCTTTCCCCATAAATACCCCCGTCTGGTAGCTCTTTTAGTGCTGAGTGTCCTGGTTGCGAAGCTTTTGTTGCAATCAGTTAATTGTGCTTCTTATGGCGCCGACGCGTGATTAATTATCATGACATTGATATGAATTCCTGCGTCTCCGGGAAGGCAGTGCGGCTTATTGAAATGCAAATACGCCGCAGTATAAAATGTACAGCATTACGTCAAGACCGAACGAGTTGGCGAAATAGGTCCTNATACACGGTGCCAAATCCCAGAAGACTGCTTTCTTCAACTTATTATTTTTTTGCAGTGTACTTTGTATCTAAATGTGAGCGTACTCGTATGTATTTCTGAGAAAGATTACTTAGATATTGTTGGATTTGTGATTCCCATGGCAGTAATTATGTCAGTAACGCCGTGCAGTTCAGAGAAAGTCCGACGATACGGAGAAACTTATCGCCTTCGTCTTAAGGATGGAAGGGTAAGCCAAGCAAGAAACCAACAGAAGCGGAAGTCAAGCTGAGCTTGCCGTTTGCTTCTGCTGGCTTCTTACTTGGTTTACTCTTCGACTGTGAGGACAGGCGATAAATTCCTCCGAAATTCTCCGAACTGCACTGCGTTATAACACAGAAGAACGTACTGTTCACTTCATTGATAGACCAGCTACCAATTTCATGAAGTGTAGCCCTTTTCGAGAAGCTGGTAGTAGCCCAGCTGACCAAGAAATTCGCTGATTTTTATAGAATTGAGAGACCTATTGCCATGTTAGCAACAGCCGCTGTTTCTATCCACTTCAATCTACTCCATAACGACTTCGTTAATATCCATTTTAATATTATCCTTCAGTGTACGCCTAGGTCTCCCGCATCGTGTCTTCTGTTCAGAAACGAAAGTTTTATACTCATGTTTCAACTATACTGAGGCACAGAAGGAAATATGAGTTTCCCAAAGCGGTTTATACTTTCAGAAGATGCGCTTGAAGACTTGCCTTTCTTCAGACGTTTAGTCGGCTTAACACTGAAAACTCGTTCAGTGTTCTGTAGTATGAATGGTCTGGGGAATATGTGACACCCCGAGCGTCATGCTGCAGCAATTTACACTCCGGTTTTCCATTTGGGAACTCCCTGGTTATCTTGACAGGGTTTTCGTCGTTCTGATACCTGGGCAAACCGCCTTGTCCTTTATGTTTTCAGCTGGATACCTCCATGTGTTGAAATACGAGCACTTTCCTTGGAAACCCCCCCATAGTAGTGCCTGCCACTGCACATTTTCTTTATGTTCCCTATCAACCCTCCCCACCAAAATATTCTTAAGGATGACCTTGGTCACCCCCCACAATGTACAGTTTGTCACAATGATACAAGAGATTTATGCGTGAGATTTTAATGTCAGCGCAATCAGTATAGCGACTGGTTACGGGCTGGACTACGAGGGGTCGGAATTCTGAGTCCCGGTTGGGTCAAGAATTTTCTCTTCTCCATGTCCTTCAGACCGGCTCTGGGGTCCACCCAACCTCCTATCCAGTGGGTACCGAGGACTCTTTCCCCGGGGGTAAAGCGGCAGAGGCGTGAAGCTGACCACTCACCTCCAACTAAATGCCGAGGTCAAGAAAATGTGGATCTCTACAGCCACTATCCAATACGCCTTCGTGGCGTAGTGCTTAATTAGTTAAACACAGGGATAATTTTACCTTTACATTTCTTTTTCTTGGCACTACAGCCCCAGTGGGCCTAAGCCTACCTCCATGAACTTCTCCGTTCACTTCGGACCTCTACATTTAGAAACGGTTATTTCTTAATTCACTTTGTCATCTTGCAGGCAGTTTATGAACAGTTTGCCTACGTAATATTAGCATCCCCCCCCCCGCAGACACACACAGGCCAAGAAGTATTTCAGACAGAGGGTAACAGTGGCGAATGTACTCTTATCGGTACGAGGAACAGTTTAAATGACAAGCTCGGAAAGGAAGCAGGTCTGCTCCATGTTAACATTGGCGTCCACTAAAAAAATGGGCATAATAACATGCACACTATTGAGAGTCCTGCATATCGAACATTAAAACCTACGGAATAGTTTATGTGATACATAGAAAATTCTATGTACAATCTTATGCAAAATAGGCTTTGTTATGGATCAACATGGCTGGAACTCGGAATTCCCATCCACTTTTTTATGAAAATCTCCCGTATAGGATTTAATTAGTGTATTTGAGACGGTTTGTATGATAATAGGACAGTGAATTATGGCCTTAAACGAGACTTGGCGGGGGGGGGGGAATAAATATGGCTGAAAATTGGGAATTGCTCGACAACTTTTAATACAAGTCTTCCATGAAATTCTAACTGAAAGTTTAGCAGCTAATACTAGATCACAGGCACATGGGCAGGCTTGACCTCCACATTAGGGACTCTTTACACTTTATAAATAATTCTTAATAACGATGTCATTTAGTCGTCATGATCAAAGGCCGTGGGTGTGAATATTTCCTGAGGCGCAGACCAGTAAGGCGTCAGTGGGGATTTCGACGACAGCATCCGGACTGAGTCGTATTGTACACGGGAGCTGTAATTTACTTGTGTACTACACATGTCTGCTTAGCTATCTAACTCCATGGAGCGGAGGCCACCTTGAAGCCACCGATCGCTCAGCTAAAGAATTTCCGAACATTTTATGAACCCGAAAGTTTATTACAGTGTTCTCAAGAGCCTGCCATTGGTCCGTATCGTGAGCCAGATGAATCCAGTCAGTACCACCTCATACTATATCTCTAGCATCCATTTTATTGTAACGTGACTCGTGAAAGTCGGAATAGTCAAGCCAGAGCCACATGTCCGTTGATAAGCAACGACTGAGTAAACACTAAGTGTCCGTTACAACGGCGAGTTGAAACACGTTTCTGCGGCAACGAATACGCTGGAATAAATCAGCGCGTTACCCGGAGATTGACACACGTTCTTTTGGCAACGGCGAACAGAAGAGAAATAAACTGTTGCGCTTGATATTCTATCTCGGTTGATATAGCTCAGGCCGAGATACAGAACCCAGAATTAGAATTTGAGAGACCAGAGACTCTTCAAGTTTCATCGTGTTACCAAGCAAGTTACGAGTCGTGTGTGAGACAATCGCAGCTGAGAAGTCGTGAGTCGAGGACACGAAGCCGTCATGGAAAGGAGCTGTGAAGTGTTAACAAACGTTGAAGACTTCATGTGCTTTAGTTACAGTAATCTTGAGAGTGTTATAATTACTTGTAGTTACGACTTTTGAATATGTAGTAAATCGATTCACCAATCAAAACCTCGTCTAGAAGCCACTAATATTATCCTGTCACCTACATCCAGGTCTCTACTGGCTTTCCCATCAAAACCTCATATGCATTTATCTTATCTCCTTAACTTGATAATTTTAATTATATTTGGCGAAGAGTGCAAGTTATGGAGCTCCTCATTATACAATTTTTCCCAGCCTCTTATCGAACATGTTCACTTACAGTACGAAATTAAGCTCTGTGACACTTCGGTATCCGCACTGAACGTTTGCAGTTCAGTTCTATGCATCAGGGCTTCTCGATTAATTCGAACTATTATTCAAGTCTACTAGCTTTCTAATGGTGATATAATAGATATAACGCTCTACGTACGTCGAGCCGGAATAGCGTAGTCGGTATAGCGACTGGCTACGGGCTGGGCGACCGAAGGATCGGAGTTCGAGTGCCGCTATGATCAAGAATTTTCTCTTCTTCACGTCGTCCATACCGGCTCTGGGGTTCACTCAACCTCCTATACGATGGGTACCGGGGGTAAAGCGGCAGGGGTGTGAAGCTGACCACTTCCCTCGAACTAGTCCCCAAGGTACATCCACTCCCCATACGCCTTCATGGCGAAGTGCTTAGTTAAGCATAGGGACTATTTCACCTTTTACGCCAGTATCTGATGACGTTATCTCAGGGATTCTTCGGGCAGAGTATAATCAGTGACCGCCACAAGAACTGAAAATCTATCTTAATCTACTAAGCATATCTGTCGCCTGAGGATCTGGGGTTTTGTGCCACGGCTCTGCTCCATTTCTGAGGGACGAAGCGATCGACCACAAAACTCCTTGTCTTTTTCCTCGTCATTTGGCATGTGTTCCGGCCACTCCATTAAACGCCGCAGAATTGGAGGGCGGGGGACAGTAGGAAGCAGAAAGCGAATAGAATCTCTAGCTGTAGAATAATTTTCCAGCTGCGGTAAAACACAGCAAACCCCCGTTATAACGGACTAATGTCTAATGAATGATGAATGGGGGTGTCCGTTATCACCGAAGTCTTCTGTAACCGAGTGAAGGGTATTCACGGAAGTGCACCGTAAGATAAATGGGCAGTACACGCAGTAAACGTAGAAACAGTGTGATTACATAAATGTTCCTATATTGAGGTTCATCTAACTACAAAACCTTCTTCAGGCTTCAGCGCCTCTAAAAACTCACAATTGAATCCCCAGGTCCGTTATAACGAGGGTTTACTTTTTGATATAATACAATATAAGGTAAAGGTCCCTGTGATTAATTACTTAAGTACTACGCCATGGGGGAGTGGAGGTATAACATCACCCTGCCGGATCTCGATACTAGATGGACTTGAGTGGTCAGCTTCATGCCACGGCGACGAGCTACGGACTGTAGGCCAGGGTCTGATTCCTGGCAGGTGCAAGAAATGTTTCTCTACCCCACAGTGCTGAGACCGGTTCTGGGGTCCACCCAACCCCAATGGGTAGGGGGGCTCTTTCCCCTGGGGATGAAGCTGACCACACCTCCATCTAGTGTCGAGGTCAAGAAAATGTGGATCTATACATCCACTCCCCCATACCCCTTCATGGCGTAGCGCTTAATTAGTTAATCACAGGGACAACTTTGTCTATGCAACCACTTTCGGACTTGCGCAGATTAAGTTGCTGCCCACCTGTCGAGAAACCGACATCGTGCGAATTTGGTAAGAACTGCAAGGGGGGGGGGGTTGGTGTTTAACGTAATCTTCAGTGCAAAACTTGTTCAGTAACTGAGACAGAAATATTACCTAAGGCTGTCTGAAATGTTGATGTCAGAATTCATAAAGCATAGTTCTATTGTTTCTTCCAAAATTGATATTGAAATTATGGTTTTGCTACTGTAGATGGTTGTCCGCAGTTAGTTAAGCTTAAGAGTACTGCTGATGATAAAGAATTAGTTCCGCTTAGCGCCATTCTGTGTAGGCGTATGGAGACGTGGAGTTTAATTATTTTAAGAAAGATACTAGATGGAGACCAGTGATGCTAGGGTCATCTTTATCGTGGGGAGGGGGAGAACTTCAGCTACTCCTTGCAGAGAAACCCATGCATTATTATTTGCTAAACAAGCATAGAAGGCTGTAACGGAAACCACAAAAGAAAACAGCAGATATGGCTGTTGTGACGTTGGTCACTATCATCGGTGACGAATGAGAAGTCGAATAATGGTGGTAGGTCCAAAAGGAAGAAATGAAAGTTTTGTAAAAGGAAGACGTGCCTAGTAGAAGGTTATCAGACACGCTTTACAAACAGTGTTTTTCCATTTATTTTAGTGTAGTAATGTTAACTCAACTAAAAACGTACATGTCCATGCGTTCCAACCGTAGTTGATCTAGCCGGTTTAGTCTGGTTTGTGCTTTCTTGAAGATTGCGACCTTCTGGGATGTGACGCCATGTAGTTTGGCTTTTGAGGGAAGTACTGCATCTGTCTTCAGAATCGGAATTCCGAAAGATCATACAGTTTCCGCGTGCCCTTCTGAGTGCCCATAGCTGTTGGGAATAGTTTTGATGAAGGCCTTAACAACGTAAGGTGGAACTGTGACTGCGCACATTCGAATTTTGTAACGTTTGGCGACAGCCATTGGTAAGTAGCGTTCGCGCACACAAAGCCGTGGCAAACAGTGCTTCCTGCACTGTTCCTGTGGAGAACACTAGTGTTCCATGCACTGAACCGCGGTGTTCCGCCACTGAAATCGAGTAATGGCGGTCTTTCCCAATTTGTAAGAATAAAATGAATTTAATGGATATAATTTTCTCAATTTTACAAATTTCTCGCATTCCTATATAAAACTTAGGTTTCAATTTAAATTACCTTAATTGATTCGGATTTTTTTCTTGTTTGTTTAGTTCCCCCTTATGTTTGTATTACTATTCTTGTCTTCTATTCGAACCGACGCTCTAAATAGCCCTTGACTGTTGTGTTCAGCACGTAATCAAATATAGAATTGTGTTGTTCAGGAACTACGGTAATAAATCAAAATTCGATTCTTGAGGAAATTACGAGCAAATTGAATTCGAGTAGTCCTTGGTGCCAGTCAGCTCAGAACCTTTTGTCTTCTTGCCCGTCGTCGAAGAACTTAGAAATTAAAATACACAGAACTATAATTTGGCTGTAATTTTGTATGATAATGAGACGGGGCGAACACAGAACGGGGTGCTGGGTAGAAAATTTGGACCTAAGACAGATGAAATCATAGGGGCTGGAGAAAATTGCATAATGAAGAACAAATAACTTGTACTCTTCGCCAAATACAATTAGATCCATGATAAAGTCAAGGAGGATAAGATAGGCAGGTTGTGTAGCACGTATGGGGGAGGTGGCTAAGAAGAAGAATGCGTATAAGGTTTTAGTCTGAAAGCCAGATGGAGAGACCAGTAGGAAGACTTAGACATAGATGAGAGGGTAATATTAAGATGGATCTTAGAGAAATAGGATGGGGTGGTGTGGACTGGATTCTTCTAGCTCAGGATAGGGACCACGGGTGGATTTTTATGATCACGGCAAAGAACTTTTAGGTTTCATAAAATGTTCGGAAATTCTTGAGTAGCTGAGCGACTGGTCTCTTCTCAAGAAGGGCTCAGCTCTGTGGAGTTTGTTAGTATTTCTTTAAATACTCAGACCATGGTATAATATTACGTCGTTTTTCCGCTACTAGTCTTGTTCTTAGTTCGGATGATGGAATAGAAATCAACTTTCACGGTGTTTCGCAGAGAACAGGCAACATTACGCCCAGGTGGTGCTCCGCGGAGTGAAGAAAGTTTGGGAACAGCTTACGTAACAGAACATTTGAAAGAGAGTTTGAGGGAGCGAGTGATTAATGGCTGCATCCTCATAGACGAACTTATGAAACATCAGTTGAATTGAATATAGCGTCTATGTATGTAAGATGCGAGATGGGAAGCTGCCAAATTTGACATACAATTCTGAAGGACAGAAAAGGCTGGGATGGCCCAGAAGAAGATAGCAAGTTCAGGTTTTGAACTTCTGAACATGGAAACCGGCTCACAGTTCACAGTCCTTGACATGGAATGCTGTAAATTATGATGATTATGATAATTCAGTTATTTTTTATTTACGTGCAAATTAACAGCTCAAGGCCAATTACCAAATGAGCACGAGTGAAGAAGAAGAAGAAAAACAACTGATAGAAACAAAATACAAAAGCTACGTAATAATATTAATGATTGCATTAACACAAAAAACGAAACAAAAAAAACTGTGGTTTTAGTCGCAAAGCGAACTGTACCGACCGAGCGAGCGCCGCGTTTTGGCGAAGGTAGTGCCAACTTTTGCGGATAGAGGGTGTCACGTGGTCAGCGGAGTTACAAATCGGATATTATTAAGAAGCGAGAGAAGTAAGATATACGAGTATATACTTTGCAGTGAATACAATTAATATTTTAATGACTGGAAGAACCATGGCCAGTATAAAATGTGACAGTAAGAAACTATAAGTTTTAAATGTATATATAATTATATTAATTAATCAGTTCGGTATTTCTTTCCGTGCTTACACAACAGCACACGGACCAATTATGAAATAAGAGCGAGAACACGTACACACAGAAACAAACCAAACCAATGCACTTGGTCAGTAATAAAATTCAAAAGTTTAGACGTGCCAGCCATTATGCGGCGAGAAATAATGTACGCATATACATACATATTTCGGAAAATTAATTTCTTAATATGAAGAAAGACTTATTATGTGATTTAAGAAAAACAGGTTTGGTTCTACACCAACATTCCTGCTAACCACAGTAGCAGCTGAAGCGGTTCTTGGAGAGTGAGAATTCTTACTTGAGCAACGGGCGTTGAACATAGAAATGTCTCTGATGTACTGAGCAAGAGCTCAAAGACCAACAACAACAACAACAACAACAACAACAACAACAACAACAACAACAGTGAGGTAAAGTTGTCCGTGTGTTTAACTAATTAAGCACTACACTTTGAAAACGTATGGGGGAGTGGATGTATAGAGCCACATTTTCTTGAGCTCAGCAGTAGTTGAAGGTGAGTGGTCAGCTTCACGCCCCGGCCGCTTTAACTCCGGGAAATAGACCCCGGTACCCATTGTATAGGAAGTTGAGTGATCTGTCTGGACGACGTGGAGAAGTGAAATTTCTTGACACTGCCGGGTTTCGAACTCCGACCTCTCGGTCGTCCAGCTTGTAGCCAGTCGTTATACCGACTGCGCTACCCCGGCTCACAATAATAATAATAATAATAATAATAATAATAATAATATTGTCGTCACTACTTTGAGTTTTATGTCGCGAGATTTTAAATTGATCATTATTGGCCGCAACATTTGGTAGTGTCCGATTGATTTTAATGTAGACTGCAGAGAACTGTACGAGTGCGAAGATGATGAAAAACAGGACTCGCTTAGATTCTGCTAATGCGAATGTTTTGTATAGCATAAAATGTGAAGTGAAATCAGACGGGCCTATTATAATAATAAATTGGGTAATCATAACTAATTTCATAAGGCAGTACGTGATAAATAAAGAGGGTGACAGTGGAAATGTCTGAAACTCTTCAACCCCCAAAAATATATTGGCGACCAAAATCAATTAATTTTCTAGTAAATGTCATAATGTGCATCTGCAGTGACATGTTACGTGATAAACGGCCATGGCATATTACACGTTTATTGAATCAGAACATTAATCAGTTTTAAAAGCAATATGAATCCCCAGATTAGAATATTGAAATTACGTCGCGTGGGTAGTTTCATGGTAGCGTGTTAGTTCAGTGGCCCAACATGGCGTGCTGCATTTAATGGTTTCATCCAGTCCGATAAAGTATGGACTTCCTTTGAAGCATGAAATATATCTAAATAATATTTGGAAACTCAGTTTCCACTTCATGAAGGTGAGTTCTCCTTGAGACGCCACAAGTTGCTTAGCTACTCAAGAATTTCCCAACATGTTATGGAACTCGAGTCCACTCAGCCTCGTGAGGATAATTGAGGAGGTATTTCAAGGAAATAGCGGCTCCGGTCTAGAAAACAGAGATTAAAGGCCGTGGGGATCCGTTGCGCTGACCACGTGACAGCTCTATCCGCAAAAGTTGGCACTAACTTCGCCAACAAGCGGTGATCGCTCGGTATAGTTCGCTTGCGGACTACAGGCCAAAGAGTTGTTTTTTTTTTTGGAACCCGAAGGGTCATTGCCATGTTAACAGGAGCCCCCCACTAGTCCGTATCTATCCTGAGTCACAGTTTGTACCTCAATGAAAACACTTCTTCTCTATTACGAAAATCATCCGATTGATGTTTTAGGAAATCATCGCCGTGTATTGTGAGAATCTCACGAAACATTCACTTCCTTCTTAAATGCAACTTTATCTACAGTTACTCCTCTAAATAAAAAGAAAAATTAAAAATTAACCATTAACAACTGCTACATATTTCGACCGTACTCGGCCATCATCAGGAAACTGCCAAATTTGTCAAAATTGCTACACTGTATTTTAAGTGTAATTCAAATGAAATATTTCCTAATTTAAAATATTTCACTTAGGAAGTAATTCATTTTATTATATTGGAAATACAGTTTAGCAATTTTGCATGTTTTCTAATCCTTCGAGATGCACTGTTGTCCTGGGATCGACGCAACCTCTAACAGAACTGAGTACCAGGAATCTTCTTGGGGGTAAAGCGCGACCGGCGCGTAAGGCTGACAACCTCACCACCATCTGTGAGCCGATTGTCTAGAAAATACAGGAGCCTCGACGTCTAACATCCCTTTGAGCCTCCACAGTCTGTTGCAAGCATGGCTTTAGCTTTAATACGATGCCTAGAGCAGTATTAAGAATAAAATTATGCATATACTGCATTCCCTCGTATCGCATATGTGTAAGGTTGGAATAATTTTCGTGAGATGTTCACACGGCAGTGATTGTGAACATATCTTCTGTGATATGACGCCTTGTAGTCTGTTAGATCGCTACGGACGTTTCGAAGGAATGTGCTGTTTCTGAAATGTTGGTACCGATCTACAGCCTTTACGTCCCGTAAGACTGTAATGTTCAAAATCTGCATTTTTGACTCGAAGGAGGCAGAGGTAGCCAATCACATCCTGAGACGGCCTTCGCCCGCTCAATTACTGGGATCGTGGGTTCGAATTCTACTTGAGCATGGATGTCTGTATGCGTTTATTCTGTGTTTATGCTGTTTTTGTGTAGGTAGCGGCTTTGCGACGGGCTGGTCCCCCTTCCAATGAGTCGTACAAACTGTATAACAGACCAAGAAAACGAAAAATCCGTCAAGGCCCAACAGAGGGCTGTAGAGCCATAGGTCGGTATGTTGGAGACCGAGACAGAATAAATTAAAATTCCTGCGAGTTGGATGACGCTGCTGTAGACTGTTAACCGTTGTGTCGAATGCATAAGGAATATGAATACGTGTTTCAGTTGCAGACATCGGACTGCTTACACCGTAGGAATACTTTTCGGGATGTTTACTGCCAGTATCGCTGATAGCTAAACTGAAGTGCGCTGGATTTATGAATTAAACTAGTGGCACGGGAGTTGAATGACCTTCAGAGTACGTTCTCTTGGCCTTCTGAACCCATCCATGAAGGTCGTTGTGTCTTTTCCAGTCTAGTGTGTAATGTTTGATCATGCGTCTTTTTAGACAGTTTGAAAGTTCCGCTGCATGTTCCACAAAGTACTTGTATCTTTCCTAATCCTTGAAGGGCAGTGTGTAAGAGAGGTTTACTTGTTCCTTGAGTTGTGTATACTCAGATATACACGTAGATACTCAAGGCGAGGACATTTAGAAGTTAAATACAAGAGTATTTTCTGAAATATGTAATTGAAACCATCTTATGGGTTCTTAAGAGTGGTATCGATTTTGCGGTTATGAACATCTTTGTTAGGCTTTGTGTCAGGCAGGATAGCTTAGTCGGTATAGCGATGGTTTACAGGCTGGACTGCCAGGGTTCGATTCACACAGGGAAGAAAATACAAATTCTGTACTTCACAGAGTCAAGTTCTTCTCTAGGGTTCTCCCAGTGTTATATCCAGTGGGTACCGGAGCTGTTTACCTGGGGTTAAAGTGGCAGGGGCGTGGAGCTGACCGCTCATCTCCATCTAGTGCCGAGGTTAAGAGCGGTGGAGCTGTACCTCCACTCGCCAGTGAGTCTACTTACTGTAGTACTTAAGCCCAGGGGTAACTATACTAATATTTTGAACTCTCATTACGACACATAGCCTAGAACTGCAAGAGAACTGTAATTTATAAATTGTGAAGCATTTCCAGACAATCAACGTGCGCGTATTTCAAGGCACCATTCTGTAATTTACCTGGATTTGCCACGAATACCCTCTATCTCGGTGTCCTGACCGATATTCGAACCTGGAACCTGAATATGAACCAACAGTGCTACAGTTGGTGTAGCAACGGTGTGTCCGGTTCTAATCTCGACTGGCGCTCATGCTATCCTAATTGATGCCTTTCGTGATTTTCTTGAGTTCGTCGTACCTCTATTAGGCCGGACTGCTTCCTTCCACATCTCTGCCTATTCATTATTCACCAGTCATCCTACCTTTCGACGTCACATAGCCTGAGACACTGACAGCGCTGTAGAGAAATGTTACTCCACAACGTTTGGCGACATGCATTAACGACTGTCTCCTGTGCATGTCTTCCCGTATCTCTAGTAGATCACCGACTGTTGTCTGGACGACCGGTGTTCAGATGCCGACTTTGGCATTGGGATTTTTCTTTAGAGAAACTGCTTCCAAGATGGCTCTGAAACCGATCAACTCACTGACTAGCTGGGATCAGATGTGACATTTGAAGCTGTCATGGCCGGGATGTGACGCCGGGTAGTTTGATAGACATTTAGATACGTGGAGGAGGAACGTGCAGCTTCCATCTGTTTACATTTATTCTGTGATTTTGTTAGATAGCGGGCTTGTGACGGGCTGGTCCCTCGTCCGAGGACCTACCGACTGTCTTAGATTAAGAAATCGAAGTGAAACAAACGTCTCACTGATGCCATGTGTTCCAAGTGGGAGCAACAGAAGAAGAAGAAAAAATACAGCCTGGGTGACATGTGTGAATTGAGAAGTTCCATGAGAGATTTAAAATATTGACAGCTGTGACCGATGAGCACTATGTTCTGGGATGTGACATGTGGTCTCCGAAACGTCGCTAACTTTTCT
Organism: Cryptotermes secundus; assembly: GCF_002891405.2. NCBI lineage: Eukaryota > Metazoa > Arthropoda > Insecta > Blattodea > Kalotermitidae > Cryptotermes > Cryptotermes secundus. Next base: position 986,510 of record NW_019741302.1, on the reverse strand, counting down.
GTCAAAGTACATGGCGTCGCATTCCAGAAGATGACACTCGTGATGTTGCTACTGCAGTTGTATAAGTTTTCCGCTTAGAGTAAAACCGTGACTCGTAATGAAAAGGAATTCTAACGTTTGATGTTTTATTTTCGTTAAATGACTTGTGCCCCGTCAGCAGTATTGTCACGACAGCGGCCTAATGACGAATCACATTTAACTCTTCTACCGGTGCTTAGAGCGCTGATGCACGATGCAATGAATAGGATGTTCCACTACTGATACACACACACACATGCAGTGATCTCCATTCTGGCAGAAGCGGGAAGGTATGCAAATGACAGCCGTCGAGAGCCTGTCTTCTTGTCGCTTAGCTTTCAATGGTACAGCCCCTCACAGCCCGTTCCATGATGGAGCACTGCCAAGGCACTACAGACCCTGGCATTTGTTTCGGCTCAGTCGGACAGTTTTAACTACGCGGACCTCAGAGGAAATTCGCTACCTCTTTTGTACGCCGCCCCGTCTGCATGTGGATTATGTGTAGATGCTACCGCTCTGTCCATCCAGTCTGTTTTATAACGTAAAAGTAAAGTAAGTAAAGCTATCCCTGTAAGAGGCCGTGAAGGCCCATAGGGTTGTGAGACGTTGAGGGTCCCACACTATCTAGACAATCGGCTCAAAGATGTCGGTAAGGTTGTCAGCCTTACGCGCCGGCCGCTCTTTACTCCCCAGGAAAATTATTTAATTCATTCCTTGAGGCTTAAAATGTGTGTCGATCTTATAAATTCGGCTATGATTCTGCTTTATCCACTAGTCTGAATAGGATACGGGAGACATCTGCAATTTGATGGACTTCGATTAGAAACCTGTCTATAGCGCCAAAAGAAAACAGTTAATTAACCAACCAATTAACTCCATGGATTCGAGACCGTCTTGTGAAGCCGCCGGTCACTCAGTTGGTCAGGAATATTCCAACATTTTATGGAGCAGCCGGGATAGCGTAGTCGGTATAGCGACTAGCTACGGGCTGGACGACCGAGGGGTCGGAGTTCGAGTCCCGTTCGGGTCAAGAATTTTCTCTTCTCCACGTTCTCCAGACCGGGTCCACCCAACCTCCTATCCAATGGGTACCAGGGGCTCTTTCCCCGGGGGTAAAGGGGCCGGGGCGTGAAGCTGACCACTAATCTCCAGCTAGTGTCGAGGTCAATAAAATGTGGCTCTATATATCCACTCGCCCATATTCCTTCATGGCGTAGTGCATAATTAGTTAAGCACAGGGGCAACTTTACCTTTTTAATTTGCGAAGCTTCATTACTGTGTTTACAAGAACCATCCACAGGTCCTTGTCCTGAGCTACATCAATCCAGTCCATACCACTCCATCCTGTTTCTCTGAGAGCAATTTTGATGTCCTCACAACAACGTCTATGTCTTCGAGTGGTCTCTCTCCTTCTGGCTTTTCCACCATGTGTACTATATGTCCTAAACTTCTTATCACCCCTGACTTGATCATTCTGATGATATTACGCGAAGAGTACAAGTTATGAAGCTCTTATTTATGCAGTTTTCTCCAACCTCCTGCCATTTATCTTCGGTAGTGAATTAATAGGACTGTGGTCTCATGCGGCATGATACCTGTACCACATTTAATAGAAATCTGGCAATTGATACTGAACTTATTATGGAGTTCGTATGCGTATTAGAGTGATGACAGAATTTAGAAACAATGCTGGAAAAGCAGAATAGTTATCTGGTAGAGCTCGACTTTATTCATAGTTGTTGAATGTGGAGGCATGAAGCTGTAGAGTTAGTTATGCAAGCGTCTGGAATATCAGACGGCAATATTTTGTATGAAGACAATGTCCTTTGGACTGGGTTTACTTTTCAGAACAAAGTATAGTAACCGTTTAATGAGATTCGGACCCTACATAATGGCTTTAGCTTCTATCCTGACTCACAACGTAAATCTGATCGTATCGATTTCAAAACATATTGTACACATATTGAGGGTTGATTATACATTACTGCCTACTTTTTTTTCCTCTTCAAGTCGTCAGGACCGCCTCTGGGGTCCACCCATCCTCATATTCAATAGGTACCGGGAACTCTTTCCCCGCGGGTTAAGCGGCCGGGGCGTGAAGCTGACTACTCAACTCAAACTAGTGCCTACGTCTTCATGGCGTGGTGCTTAATTTGTCACTCCAAGGTCATGCTTGTTATAGTATTTTACCGCTGGTTAAATAATCAGTTTCAAATTTATGCTCCCGGACATCAATTCTTGTATTCTTATATACAGTATATAGCTAACTGTGAGAAATATACAGTAGAATCAGATAATATTAGCAAGTACTAGAAGATATCCCCGATTTACAATACGGGCCATAAAAGCAAAGGTCCCCCCCCCCAGTGCTGAATTAGGTAAGCGTTATTGAAAATTGGGTACTCACATGAGCACAGAACATAGGCTTGCAGGCGGACACACACACACAGACACATGGAGTTAGCTGGTGTTTTCATATTTCAAGTTTTGCTTTTGATTTGAGAAGCGGTGTCCCGACTGATATGTTGAATGAAAAATAAACCCAGTTCATTTTACTGCCCCCTCCCCAGCGACCCCATGGCGCTGTGTTCCCTGCTGACTGCAGCTGTGGCGGCCCCCTACCTCCCAAAAAACGGTTGTCATTGCCACATAGAGTAGCGCAGCCTATTGATTGCAACTGGCGCCTCCCAGCTGGCACTCAACTTCAAGCACAAACTGAGACAAAGTTGTAACAAAACTTCGTGTGATAAGTAGCGTTGCAGGTTTCTCTCCTATTCTCAGGTTCTGGTCCCGTTCGGTTCCAGCGCCATCGGAAGCCAGGCAACGGCGACTCTGGTGATCCGCGGCACTCAGGTGAATCCTGCGGGTTCAACAATACAAAATAACTCGCCGTTTAACATTTTAAAGACCAGTGGTCACTATATGTACTACTTCCCTTAACATACCCACAGAGTGTATTTGTGTGTTCCATATGGTTTACACAATAAACAGCGACTGTTTCTCTAAACAACATTAACCGGTTGGTCTTTGTAGCGGTGACGAAATGTGTTTCCTCTGAGGTACAAACTGAATTCTTATATCGTATGTCTTTAAATGATTAAATTGTAAAATAATATACCTTTCCTCTACTCTTCTTTTGAGACATCTGAGTTCGTATATCTGTTTTTTATAAGACTGGGTTACCAGCCCAGTGCTAAACCCCATCCTGGAGGGCCAGTTGTTTTTTTTATCAGAGTTACCCTCTCTTAAATGATGTCTTTCAGGACTTAACGAGACTTCTCGTTGTGGGCCATTCTTCGTTTCCCCTCCTCTATGGCCACTCAGCAGCTAGCGCTCGCCAACAAAACCGTCTGTCACTGGGTACCATGCCCCACCTCCACGACGTGGCGATAATTCCTGGGGCCTCTTCTTTGCTGTTATTTATTATCCATATGCACAAAAAGTGCTTATACCGAGTTGTTAGTACGCGAGCAGTTTGTTGAAGCTCTAACGCTTAAGATTTTTATCTGGAAGGTGCCCGATTCGAATCTCTTTCGGGACAACCACTCTCCTGCCATGGGTTCTTCGTGCTTTCCCTCAGTACCTCGGTAGGGATAGTAGTTTAAATCAGTTTATGAACACTGACTTCCCCTTCCACTACAATTCAATAAGCCCCCCTACAAGTCTATGCCGTGTAGTCCAGATCAATGGTTCTAAATCTTTGTGAGACCGCGGCCCGGTAAATTCTTCTTTTATAAGACAAGGGCCCGGTATAATTGATGCCAGGGCCCGATACAGGGTCGCGGCCCGGCCTTTGAGAAACACTACTTTGAAAGCGTCGTAAAATAAACGATAAGAAAAGGACGCCGTCACAATGATGTTACTTCATGTTAGCTTCTCTCCCCAAGGTACCATAACAGAATTTACATGCTTTTTTTTCCCCCAGAGACTTGTCACTACACATAATATTAGTCCTAGCAACGGACTACGGACCGGACGGCCGGGGTTCAATTCTCGGCAAGAGAAAGAGATTTTTCTCTACTCCACAGCGCCAGGCCCAGCTCTGGGGCACACCCAGCCTCCTGTCAAATGGATACAGAGGGCTCTTACTTCGGTGGTAAAACTGCCGAGGCGTGAAACTGACCAATCACCTCCATCTATTTGCCCAGGTCAAGAACGGAGGAGTTAAACCTTCACTCCCTCATACATCTTCGTGACGTGACGCTTATTTAGTTATGCACAGGGACAGCTTTACCTTTACGTTTACGCTAAAGTGACGTTCAATTCGCTCCCATAGACATCCACACCCTTATGTTGGTATTCTCGATACCCGGAGATTGGATATTTATTCAAGTTTCATGAAAATCCTGTTATTGGTTCTAAAATTTGGGCGAAGGATCCACATACCCACACGAATGTGGTACGACACGCATTTGTTTCCCCGCAGATGGATAAAATAAATGGAGTTAGATGCAAAGCACATAATTACAACGTTAATGTAAAATGCCGGTTTTCGTCACAGTAGTGGTGTTGCATTTCCCGCCTTCTTTGTTTTAGAAATCACTTGTACCCTTCATTTGTTCTTCCAACCGGTGCATAAACATGCATTACTGATCTCTGGCGTCTGACAAGATGCGTCGTGTACCACCTGACTCTCCTGTACGGCTCTACTATCCTTGGAAATGACCGTTCTTCTTTCAGTCAGTAGCCTACGAATGGCGCACACCCGGTGCAATTCAGAGGGAGGGACGTAATGTATTGTACATATGTATAATGTGAGTAAAGTACGGTAATGATATCCCTGGCCTGTAATAAATTAAGCATCGCGCCATGAAAACGTATGGGGGAGTGGAGGTACAGCTTCACCATTCGTAACCTCGGCACTAGATGGAGGTCAGTGTTCGGCTTCACACCCCGGCCGCTTTATCCCCCGGGAATCAGCCGCGGTACCCAGTCTATATGAGGCTAGGTGGGCCCCAGAGTCGGTGTGGATATTATTGAGAGAGAGAGAAGCAAAAGCTCTTGCCTCAGCTGGGAATAGAACTCATGACTCCTCGGCCATCCAGTCCATAGAGTAGTCACTATACTGACTGAGCTCTCCCGGCTCCGTATAGTGACTAAGCTATGGGCTGAAGGACTGAAGAATCGAGGTTCGAATCTCAAGAGGACAGATTTGTCTGTCTTTCCTCAGCTTCCTTACTGGCTGTGGAGTCCACTCACGCTTCTGTGCATTGGGTACCGCAGCTTTATCCGGAGATGAAGCTGATCACTCACTGCTATTTAGTGCCAAGGAAAGAATGCGTAGAACTACACCTCCACTCTTCATGTCTTCATGTCATAATTAAGTATAGCTATAATTCTAACTTTTACTGCTGCATGCCATTGAGGACTCAGTTGATTTTGTTCATTCATGTCAAAAACTCATATGGTCTCACATACTTTCCAAACAGAGTTTTATGTGCAGGCTTACATAAACACTCGCATTCTACATGTTTTTGTGCGGTCGTTAAACGATTTCTTTCTTAGAGGAACACACACATTGCGAGTCTGTGCCAAGAGGAATATTTGACCCTAACAAGGATGAAGTGAGTGCGGAATGGCCGTCCTACATAAGGAATAGTTTCGTAATTTATAGGCCTGCAGCTCTTCTGTATTATTACATTAGTCAAATATGGGACTTTATGGTATCCTTAACATGAGACTCGGATATGAAAAGCAAGAAATGCTTACAGAATGTTGATAAAGAATTCTCTTCGAAAGCTAGATCTTAAACAACGAGGAGGACAGGACTATAACTTTGGTTTGTGAAATGTAAGCGTGGCGTAACGATTCTGGCTGTTTGATCTGTTGTTGCCTCTAGGTTTTAAGGCCTTCGTATGCTTGTATACAGAGAATGGGTATAAAGATGAATACGCATAAAGTTGTTTTCTGTGAATCCGTATTTAGGCTCTTACATAAAGTACTTTCCTGTTCCTACTACCTCGAACTATGTCAAATTTGGGACAGCTCAGATGCGTCCATTGTAAGCCCAAAGCGTGATCAGAGTCTGTCCAAAGGCTCTCGACGTACAACCCCTTCAATTAATTATCTCTGAAACCGCAAGACTTAAGCAAACATACTTATGGGCATATATTGTCTGCATTATATTATTCTTTGCAATTTTTTGTTTGGAACTTTTTTCGCTCTAATGAATATTTGGCGTTTTTCGTCCATAAATGCAAGTAGGTCTTCATGTGAGGCATTCCTTATTGTTGCCGGATTCTAAGCAAAATTTGAATACTGGAATATGTCGCCAAATTTTAGCATATTTAACCCACAGAATATTGATGAAAATCCGTTCTGCACTTTTCGACTTCTCGCATGCGGACGGACACTGGACATCTGATTCATTTGTGACTATTTGCTATCGGCGCGTCTGCACAAATTCCGGGCGCCAGATCGCCATTATGCCCGAAATGAACATGGTGGTGCCTAGAGTTTTCTTCTCATTGTACACTACCACCAGATTCGTCAAAGATAATGGGAAAGTAATTTATTTCTCACTTTCCCTTTTCCCTCTCATACCTTCCCTTTATCCATTTCATATTTTTATCTGCTTCCCTCCTTTGTCTCTCATTGATTTCCCATCCTATCTACTTTCTTTTCCCCCCTTCCTCCCCTTTTCTCCTTCACTCTAAATTATTTATCTCGTTCTCGTTCCTTTATCCCTTTCGTACATTATTTCCTTTCCCTTTTCTTTTATTTATCCAGTTTATCGTCATACTTCTCACATTATCGTAGCAACGGTGCGTTGGATTTTTCACGAGAAAAAATAATTCCATCATTTTCTTTATCCCTTTCAGTTCTTTCTTTCGTCCCTTTCATATCCTTATCTCCTTCCCTTCGTTCTCTCGTATTGCTTTCCCACTCATCCTTCCTGTGTTTCATGCTAAATCAGTTCCATAATTCCAATTCTTTCAAGTATCACTTTTCATACCTTATCGCCCTATCAGCTCTGCTTTCCCGTTTTATTCGTTCTTCCTATCGCCAGTCCCTCCCTGCATCTTAGCAACGGCGCGTTGTGTTTTCCCCAATAGTGACACGACCTGGCTATTATTTGTATGTATGTGGATATTTCAGTTGTCATTTCGTTAACAAAAACGAACGGATTTCTCATCCGAGGCATTTTATTTCTAATGTGATTCCTAGTTTATAGAGGAATTTCCTAGATCTATAGGAAGTGTATACAGGTTTGCCAATAGACCTGAATACGAAATTTGTTGTACAACACTGTATCAAAAAAGTACCAAAAGGATAGGCAGAAGTGCTGGGTATGGTGGATATTCTTACAGCACAGATAGTGGGTTATGATCTGCATTTTTGTACAATTGATTGATTTATTGTATACCGTAATGGCCAGCTCTCTTTCTTAAAGCTAAGTTTTATATTTGAGAGAAAGTTCTTTCCAGACCTTGTGTAACCATAGTCACCGAACTTAGCACGTTTTAATAATTACTAGCACATTATTAATTGTTGTTTTTGTAACGCCATTAGGGCGAGGTGATTGATGTTTCACGGAACATATGCAGAACCTGGGTATGGACGCAGGGCAGAGATGAATTGGTCACGATGTGGGAGCATCCATTATGAGAAGAGTGGTTAGTCTGTGTCACCGCTCCCAGTGTGCTGGGTTGGAGGGGGCTGAAACCACAGAGACGGCTGCAGATGCAGTCGTGGCGTAATCTCCGGCTGGAATCTGCATTGTGGTCTCGATGACCGCATCCTTACTCTCTCGCATAATTTTACTCACTCCAATCCACTTGCCTCTGAGTGCTGTTCGTCGGCATAGGCTTCCTTCATCAGAGTCAGTGCAGTTCGGACAAAGATTTGTAGTTGGTAGCTGTCCCTGTGCTTAACCAGTTAAACACTACGCCACGAAGTCAATTGGGGGAGTGACCTTGGCATTAGCTGCAAGTGAGTGGTCAGCTTCACGCATCGGCCGCTTTACCCCCGAGGAAAAGCCCTCGGTACACTTTGGATAGGCTGGGTGGGCCTCATAACCGTTCTGGACAACATGGAGATGAAAGAATCTTGACCCTACCTGGACTTAAACTCCGACCTCTCGGTCGTCCAGCCTTTGGCCAGTCGCTATACCGACTGCGCTATACCGGCTCCTGATTTGTAGGTGATATTTCACAATTTATTATGAACAACACCCTCTCCAGTTTAGCATCAGGCAGAGCCTTCGATCCAATTATATGCAGATTTATTAATTTTTAAATCTGCACTAGTGACACGTTGGCTTGGTACCTGCGCAATCAAAGTGCGCGCGGTCTTGATCGACGCTTTCGCGTTTTCCAATCCCGCACATTTATCCCCATATTTCATACTGTCATCTATAGGTAGAGGCATTTCTATGGCCTGATACTGCAGTTTACAGCTAATATGAATACGAATGCAAAATGAATCTGCCGCTGTTTCAGCTATATGAGGAGGGGTGACGAGGCACAAATAGTTACGCGATTTGCTTATATTAACATTTGTAGTCAGTTGATAATCCTGTATTTAACTAGGCTGAAATAGTTTTGTTGAAGGTAATTTTATGTCGTTTATGTTTCAACCCCTCCTCCCAACGTGTCAAATAGGTACCGGGGGTCTCTCCTCCGGCTATCCAGTGTCTGGGGCACGAATCTCTCACATCCATCTAATCCCGAGGATAAGAATGCGTGGAAGTATACCTCCATTTCTTTATGTCTTCATAGTGTACGGACTTGAAGATCATGATATCGATATATTGATGAAGTAAGAATGATTGTTGACACGTTATGTGAAAGACATGTGCCAAAATTTCGTATTATATGAGTGACTGCTCACATGCGTTCTGGTTGTTGGGTTTTGTCAGTATCGTGTTATGAACAAATAAAGCCGTGTGAAAAGACAGTAAAAGGAAGCATATCAATTGTATCAAGTCTTCTCGGGTATCCAGCCATGTTAAATATGGACCCGAAACTTTTCAACTTCTGTGTGCCTCAACTGTAATTATATGGCAGAACTGTCGTCCCTTATTGCTGGAGAAGTCATCTTGTGGTCCCGCCCAATGTACTCGTAGCCATTCTACTGCTGCTATGACATGGCAAAAGCCACTTGTAACTGCACTACAAGCACAGCCGTGTAATCATGTTACAACCCTCTCCCATCTTCATGTTCAAATAGCAAATAAACGAGGTCGCACCAGCAACGCGATAAATCCGCCTAGCGTGCAGCTGCTGTCTCGCGCAGACAAGCACAGCAGAATTCTGTGCCTATGGCTAGGCTCACAAATACAGTCGTACCCCGGACCTACCACTTCATTCGTTCCAGAAAATGGGCAGAAAGTCGAGTTCATTTTATAACATGGGACGTATAGGGTCATGCTCCTGGAATTCAGGCCGGAGTTCCGTTTTTCGATGTTTTAATCCATAGTACGCTATAATAGCCGATAACAGTGGCCGCGACGTCTAAGGCGTGAACAGTCTCCCCCCACTCGAACACTGGGGTCGTGGGTTCGAATCCAACTCGAAGAATGAATATCTGTGTGCGTTTATTATGTGTTTTGTGTTGTTCTGTGTGTAGGTAGCGGCCTTACCGTCTACTCCCGTCTAAGGAGTCATACCGATTGTGTATGGATTAAGTAACTGAAAATGCGGCCGAAGTCTACAAGGGCGATAGAGCCATAGATAGACAGATAGATACCTACCTACCACTCGGCGCTACAGCCCTGGGTGAGCCTTGGCCTCCTCTACAACCAGTCTCCACTGCTCTCTATTCCTCATCTTCTCTATCCATCCTTTCACCTTCATATTTTTCAGGAAGTTCTCAACATCGTCTGGCCATCTCATCCTGGGTCTTCCTTTTCTTTTTTTGGAATATAGCATTCCTAGATGTGTATAAAGTACGCTACAGTTCTGTTGTCTTTGTTATAAAATCAGTAACGGGACAAAATGACATAAAATTAAACACTTGAATTATAAATAAGAAGTAAATTGACTAGTAGATTACCACGGATCATTAAGAGCTACGATTCGAACGATCAAAGCATTATACCATGGCATAAGTTCGAAATACAAATTTCGAGTTTCTGTATGGGTGTGGAACTTGGTCTCTGACATTAAGGGAGGAACATAGACTGAGGGTGTTGAGGAGAATATTTGGGCCGAAGAGAGATGAAGTGACAGGAGGTTGGAGAAAACTGCACAATAAGGAGCTTCATAACTTGTACCCTTCTCCAAGTATAATTAGAATGATCAAGTCAAGGAGGATAAGATGGGCAGGGCGTGTAGCACGAATCGGGTAGAATGCATATAGGATATTGGTGGGAAAGCCACAAGGAAAGAGACCACTGTGAAGACCAAGGCGTATGTGTGTGGACAGTATTAAATTGGATATTAGAGATATAGGATGCGATGCTGTGGATTAGATTGGTCTGGCTAAGGATAGGGACCAGTGGAGGGCTGTTGTGAACACGGTAATGAACCTTCGGGTTTCATAAAAGTGCTGGTAAATTCTTGAGTAGTTGCAGATTTTTCCGGCTCCTCAAGAAGGGCTCAGCTCCATAAGCCCCGGCCGCAGCACCCCCGGGACCCATTATATAGGTTCGGCCGCGGAGCCGGTCTTGACGATGTGAAATAGAGAGAAATCTCTTACTCCTGCCGGGAATCGAACCCTGGCCGTCCAGCCTGTACCCCGTGCTCTACCTACTGAGCTATCCTGGCTCCTCCTGGAGAATCCATTCATACAAAATTCGGTTAACAAGTAAAATATTTCGTTGCATTGGAAACAAGCTTCTCATTAAAATTTATTATAATCGTATTTATGCTAACAGAATTTTTATTGCCTTTTGATATTATTGATAAATATGTGACTTAAATATATATAACTGCATAAATACGTTGCTTGAAGAAAGAATAGTTTGATTTTTAATGTGGTGGTACTACATTTTGACAAAATAACTAGTGAGATACAAGATGCAGAAGAATGAGAAATTCTGAACTGGGGAATGGGGTAAGGTAAAGTTGTTCTTAAGACGTATGGGGGACTGGAGGTATAGAAAGACTTGAGTAAACTTTGTAATTGCTATTTCCTGACAAACTTTCTCATCAAAAAAGAAAAAAAGAACTCCGTCGCTTGAGTCCTCAAGCGAACTATACCAACCGAGCGACCGCTGCTTGTGAGCGAAGTTAGTGCCAACTTTAGCGGATAGAAGGTGTCGCGTGGTCAGCACAACGAATTCCCACGGCCGTTAATTTCGGTTTCTAGACCGGATCCACAATTTCTTTGAAACAGCTCCTCAGTTAGGCCGCTTTCAGACAAGACACACGGTGGCTAGAGACTGGTGTCTGGGACACAGCCAGTCAACGCCACAACACCCACAGTTAGTGGCTCTGACGTCAGAACCCCACGTTGATGTTGCCCTCAGTCAGATTTATCAGTTTCAGAATGTTTATCCACCATTTCATCAAAGACGCTAGACTCTGTATGTCCCGTCTGAACGCTAGCATACAACTGAATGCACTTCGAGTGGCCGTACCACAACTCAGTCTCTCGGCCACTGAAAGGGAAAGGCACAGCTTCGACACACTGTATTGGACCTGGGACATTGAGACGCTTGTGTGAACACTAGTATTCACGCAGTCACTGGACACCGTGTGTCTTGCCTCAAAGCGGCCTTATCCTCACGAGGCTGAGTGGAACCCGTTCCAGACCCACTACTTCTCAGAAAATCTGGTAGCGCCAGGAATCGAACCCGGGACCTCTGTGTGTATCCAGAAACTGTGACCACTAGACCACAGAGGCGGTCCAAATTTTCTCATCGGAGATGGGAATTCCCGAATTATTTCGAAGTGCCTTCACGTGAGAATACTTGTAGAAGAATCATGTCTGTATTCTGTTCATGTAAGAAAGCCGAGCTCCTATTTATATTCAGAGAGTAACATCCGTGTATAACTTCGACCATGTGAAAGAGGGCTGTTGTATTTATCTGCGTCTGGGTGTCGTGTGTGGTGTTCATTAGAGGTTTTGAAACGCACACCAACCAACACCGACGGGAGACGCATGTTGAATGTTGTTTGTTTTACAAAGACGGGTTGAAGATCATAAAAGTAGGGCTTTATTTATCTTACTCCTTCCCCCTATCTACCGTCAAGTCAAAGGCTGCCTCATTGAAATAGTGATGAAAAGACAGCATTCTAAATATCGTATTTTAAAGAGTACTGTCTCTTACATTATGTAAATACATGTTGATTACAATGTGGGAATTGAGTTTAGTACCGAAAGAGACGGGGAATATCTGAGTACAGTGGTTCTAGGCAAATAGATTGGGCGGAAAGTATAAAGAGATTGCTTATTTCTCTAATATATTCCACATTGTGACGATGGCTGAACTGATTAGGAATGTCTTATATTTATACCCTAACGAGTTAAGTGAAACCACAGAAAATGCAGTAGGATGGAAAGTATCGTGGCCGATCAGGGTGATCGCGCGGTCTAAGGCATGAACCGTCTCCGCCCGCCGAACACAGGGATCGTGGGTTCGAATCCCACTCTAGGATTGGATGTCTGTTTACGTTTATTATGTTTTCGTGTTAGGTAGAGGCCTTGCGACGGGCTGATACTCCGTTCAGGTAGTCCTACCAACTGTGTATAGGATTAAAAAACTAGAAAAGCGGTCGAAGTCCAAAGGGCTGTTGAGTCAGAGAGAGAGAGACAGAGAGAGATCTTTCTTTTATTGCTAGTGGGATGGGACTTAGTCCCTTGTACTGCGGCCACTTCTGGCCTATTGTACCAGCCCCAGATGATAGGTGAGGGAGATTGTGGAGCAGTTGGTGGAATGAAGATTGGCAGGGGAAACCGAAGTACTCGGAGAAAACCTGCCCCAACGCCACTTTGTCCACCACAAATCCCACTTGACCAAACCCGGGATCGAACCCGGGCCGCCGCGGTAGGAAGCCAGCGACTAACCGCTTGAGCTATGGCGCGGCCCAAGAGAGAGATAAAGGGGAAAGTATCTTGGCTCCTGTGAATGCCAAAAGACAATGTTTTGGTGTGGTGTTGGCCTACGTCGACTTGCTATGGGTATCGTACGCCCTGCGACCTGGGGCATTCTCGCAGACTTTATTTTCATTTAGAACCATTTACAGTACAACAGGTCATCTCTTTGTTGAACCTTAAAGCTGTGATTTGCTTCTTTCTCGAGGTTTGTTTCTAGGATTTCTCGGTTTTGCTTCATACGGAGGAATCACATCCAGGAATCTGCCGTTACGTTGTTATCTGTATTGAAGCGTCCAGCTGTAAGAGAATCCCCGAACAAGGAAGGCGATTTTTGTTGACTCTTTTATCTTATTTAAAGGCGTTCTTTCAACTGCTTAAGGCTAGGAAATCAAGTAGAATATGATAAATAAATGTTGAATAGGCAAGGTTTAGGAAGAGGGCAGTCGTGGTACTACCCCGAAATTCGCCTGGTGCGAAACTTTCTAATAAAAATTAATAGGCCGTACTTAAATTAGTGCACTTGCAATGAAAAAAGGCATTGTAATGCATAGAAAAATAATAAGCAATTTTATGACGAAGGAAGGACTTCATCAAATGTCATATCATAACGAGAAGTACGAAAGCAACGGCAAATCTGAGTCAAGATAGTCAGTAACGCTGCTGAGATTCGAACCAGGCATCTCTCGTCAAGTCTAGTAGATTTCCGCTACACCAGGTTTAATGCTGAGGGTGGCTGTGACAATAATTAATGTGATTATAGAGTATAAGAAACACAGTTCTGTAGAAGGAGTTCGAAACCGCGACCACAACATTTGCTACGCCTAAGACCATGCAGACCGTAAATCGTGTAGTCGTTATCGTGCAGATCTGGTAAAAGGTAAAGTCGTTCCTGTGCTTAACAAATGAAGCACTACGCCATCAAGACATATGGCGGAGTCTGGCAAAAAAAAAACTCCGTGGTCTGTATTCCGCAAGTGAACTATACCGACAGAGCGACCGCCGCTTGTCGGCGAAGTTAGTGCCAACATTTGCGGATAGAGGGCGTCACGTGGTCAGCACAACGGTTCCCCACGGCCGTCAATCTCGGTTTTCTAACGGCGTCTCCCACGAAAACCGACGCCTTTTTTAGCCTCCTTCCCTATTTTGAAAGAAATAAAATTAGGCGTGAGATATCACGTTGCTGTCTGTGTTTGTCCACCTGTCTGTGTATTCCTTCTAATTTTTGAGGCCTTTGAGATCACCTCACTGTCTATATCCCACCTAATTTTTGTTAGGAGGCTTATGGGATTACCTTGCTGTCTGCGTATCTTTCCATTTTTTCGTTTTATATTCGGTCCCCGTCATATCGTGAGGATTACGAGAGCACCTTGCCCTCTCTCTCTCTCTCTCCCTCTCTCGCCCCCCCCCCAATTCATTTTTTTGCGGTTCGTATCAAAATATGAGTACTCACAGCATATACCCGCTACGCACAAACAAAATATTGGACGCTTGTTCGTTCTTGCATTGTGTTAACACGTGACAGTTTGTTATGGTAACCTGAAATTGTGTAATGGCAATGATAAATCTGACTCTTACTAAACCTTCATGTGCACTATATATATATGTATATGTAGAAGGATAGATAATTTGAGGCACCGTATGTTTGAGAGGATTCTACAATTCACTGGATATTGTCGTAATTCGAAGTAAATTAAATGATGCAGCGGTAGTTGGTGTTGGCAGAAAATCTATGTTTGGAAGCCTGGAAAGCTACTCCTCTGTGTGTGTGGATGATGGACGTTGCATTTTTTGACAATTCAGTTTGTTCCTCTCAGTATCGCTGAGGTAACCCAGACGGATATGATGTTATCGCCTCTGTCATGAATTCTAGTACCTTAATGGGCTTCTAACCAAACGTGAGCACTTCTATCAGTTTTTGAAAGTTGGTTTTCATCTTTCTCAGCCGGTCATTTGTTTTTATCACGTCTACATCTCCAATTAATTTTCTACCCAACTACCGGGCCATCTCTTGACAGACCGTATGGCCTTCCGCTGTGATGCAGGCCTGCCATTGGGGTCTGCCTCCAACGGTTGATTAATTATAGCGCATCTCGTTTGAAGAAGACCTTGGGTAACGGCAGATTTTTGTGTATGTCCCTTTTCTCTCTCTGTGCTACTCTACAATATTTTCTCTATGAAAGCGTCCAGTCATTTGTTACATATGAAGTTCTCACAGCGGTGACCATGAAGAGTTGTGTCTTCTAGGATATAACGCCGTGTAGTCCGACGTTTCGGAAGAACATATCGGCTTCATCTTCAGGGTCGAAGAGTAAGCAAAGTATGAAGCAGGTAGTTACTGTTCTCTTGTCTCCTATCGGTTCGCTCTGTTTCTCAAAGAGAGCCAGCGGTAGCAGACTTGGCTTGCAAGTTATGTCCTATCCTGTACAGTTCTGTGACTTTCTGCTTGCAGTTTGCTGTGCTTCTTGTCTGCTTCATGCTCGTTTCTTCCTTGGGTTACATTTCGACTCTAATGAAATGTCTGCTGACTCTCACGGGCTACACGGCGTTATTTCCTAGGAGATATAACTCCTCACAGAATAATTTATCAGTAAAAAAACGTAAAGCTATCCCTGTAACAGGCCGTGGAGGCCCATAAGGGTGTGAGAGGTCGAGGCTCCCACATTTTCTAGACAATCGGCTCACAGATGGACGTGAGGTTTTCAACCTTATGCTCCGGCCGCGCTTTACTCCCCAGGATAATTCCTGGTACTCATTTCTGTTCGAGGCTGAGTCGACCCCAGGGCCATAGTGCGGCTGGAGGGATTACGTAAAGTGAAAAATCCGATGACCCATCAGGAATCGAACACACGACTTTCCGGCTTATAGCATAGTGCCTCAATAAAATTTATCAGTTCTCTGTATTAATACATTTTGGATATATCGTGCTATTTGTTTAACGACGGACGAGCAGCTCAGACACTAAAGCGTCGAATGATTGGGTGATAGTGAGGAATGAATGAAAGGATGTGGAATGTAGCAGTCGGCCTAATTTAAGGTACTCTCATATTATTTGCTTGGGTGGACTGAGAAAAATAGCAAAAATCAGTAATCAGTATAGTCGGCATTTCCGCTGAGCATGTCCTGAATATAAGTCAAGTGTTAATATTGTGACATGTTGACCCCTACCTCCCCAGCTGCACGTAGCTGTAACGTAGCGCTCGCGTAATAGGCGAGTAATCACCCCGCATCCTGGTAGCTATGCAACGCGCAACGCGCGGTGACGTCACGAGCGGAGCCGAAGTGAGCCGAGTGGAGCCGACGTTAGCCGAGTCCCCGCGACCATGAAGCTATGCAAAGCGAATCAACAGCGGTGACGTCACCGAGGGATATCGCGGTTGCTAGGCAGCAGTCAACAACTCCGGACAGCGTGGCTAGCAACAAGGCACCAGACGACAATTGTCCGATCAAGGCTACATAAGGAGCAGCGAAGGCTATTCACAGAGTCAGTTAGTCCTGGAGCTACCGCCGAGTGAGTCCTCGAGCTACCTCCGAGTTAGTTCCGAGTTAGCCAGCAACTAGTCAGTTGTATTCTGGCATTTGGAGTGTAATATTTGTGATACTGCAGATAGCAGTAATCGTCAGATTGTAATTTGGGTGACTGTAAGAGCGAATGTGAAATAAAATTCGCTGTATCAAAGACGGCGTGAAGTTATTTGTCGCGCTATACGCCCAATACGCGACAATATTATTTGGGTCTACAGACCTTTGTTGGGCCCTGGCCGCTTTTTTTTTTCCAGTTTCCTAATCCTATTCACAGTCGCTATGACTCCTTGGAATGGGGATCAGCCTGCTGCAAGGCCTCTACATACACACAGAATAAACGCACACAGACATCGATGCTTTGAATGGGATTCGAACCGACGATCCCAGCGTTCGAGCGGATGAATGCCATACATTCGGTCCAAATAGTTTATGCAAATACTGTGAGAGGTTGAGGGGTTCTTCTATCAAATGAGTTTATGTCACCTGTAAGAGTTCTGCGTAAGATGCTTAAGACGGAAGAAACCAAGTGGGTTTCATCTGTAATACATGCGAACTTGCAAAGAACGCATTAGTATATGAGGGCAACAGTGAAGTATTTGTACTACACTTGTCTCCTGTCAGGAATAGGGGGAAATTTTGGCAAATGTCTGTATAAACACTCACATGTGTCCTGCTTCACCCCATTTGCAACTGCAAGATGCTAATGGTACTTCATGTTGCCAACAAATCGAAATCTGTTGGAGCAGCTCCTGAGTTTGAACTAAATAGAGAATGTGTTTCCATCCTCTTGTGTTGTCACTTCCTGAAACAGTTTATATGAGCTATCCTCCTTGCGTTAATCAGGATGACGGTTGTTAGGAAGCACCAGTGGAAATCTGTAGGATTCATATAGCCAGATCACCGTCTCCTGGGGTGTGGTATACCGAACTACACGGGACCATACACCTTCGTAGTCACTGCCGCGGGAACAGCATCTCTTCTATATTTATAATAGTTTCTAACTAAAACCTTCGCTGTATCAACATCTGAAAATGTGTCATTAATATGTGTTAACGAATATGAAGCATAACAACTCTCATAATGCCATCTGCCTCCCATTATCTACGTGTTCTTGTCATTATGAAAATGTAATTTCAGGAGTTTATTTAGGCAGTTTTTTTTTTTCAATTGAACTAATCCTTACGGCCGCACTATGGCCCTGGGGTCGACTCAGCCATTAATAGAAATGAGTACCAGGAATATTCTTGGGGGTAAAGGTCGGCCGGCGCGGAGGACTGACAACCTTGCCGCCATCTGTAAGCCGATTGTCTAGAAAATGTGGGAACCTCAACATCTCACAACCCTATGGGACGCCACGGCCTGTTACAGGGATGCCTTTACTTTACTTACTTTTATTACTAGTTTCCAAATTAAATCTCCCCAGAACAGTCGGTAAATATGCGCATACGGGAGGTAGTATGCACGCTTATGCGTATAATTAGGACCTATGTATTGTTCCATGTTGTCGAATTTCTGTAGCTTTTAAATTATCGGGTTTTCGTTTTCCTTTCACTGGCTTACGCCTGAAGTAGTACTTCAAGAACGTACGCGTTATGTACATAGTACTATGAGTTAGGTTTATTTATTTGCAGTTTGTGTAGTGACGCTTTCAGTATTCTTTTATTGCTAGTGGGATGGGACTAAGTCCCTTGCAGTGCGGCCACTTCTGGCCTATTATACCAGCCCCAGATGATAGGTGAGGGTGATTGTGGAGCAATTGGTGGAATGAAGATTGGTAGGGGAAACCGAAGTACTCGGAGAAAACTTGTTCCAGCGCCACTTTGTCCACCACAAATCCCACTTGACCAGACCCCGGGATCGAACCCGGGCCGCCGCGGTGGGAAGCCAGCGACTAACTGGTTGAGCTATGGCGCGGCCAACGCTTTCAGTAACTCAGACTTTTAGCATTGAGTGGTTACACGACAGTGAGTAAGTTGGAAAAGGCGCGGAAGGAAGAGACCGTGAACACATTTTAAGACGGTATCCTGCCTGATGGCTTACGTTGTATTTGGTTTATATATCCTGTCTTTTGTTGCTTCTGGTGTCCGGAAATAGGGACTAGCTCTGTCGGTGGGATCCACCTGAGGACGGAAACAGGGTCCTGTCTCCGAAACGTCGTTTTTAAATGAAAAACAGGACCATGGATAATGTCCCGCGACCTTCCGGCTTGTAGAATATTGCCTCAACCAACTACGCTACTGCGTGAAATCCGTATTGTTGTTTAAGTAACTTCTTTTTTTAATTCCATTTTCGGTGATAATGTAAAGTTCGTCTGTCTTACATACATATATACCATAACAGAAAAGCTGAGTGTTACAACTTTCGGTCGTTTTTGCAGCCACCGTTCCGGGTTTGGTCAGGAACAAATTAATTTTGTACTCGTCGAAAAACGTGGACAATTTGTTGTGCTGTGTTACTGTTGGAGGTGAGTACCCTAAAGACCATATATAAATATTGCTAGAGATGGAATTCTGAACAATTTTTGACTGTCGGAAACTAAGCCATAATGCATACCTGGCACAACGTTAAATACTTCTTGATCGAAAAAGCCCATCGTTAGCCATGACTCACTTTGCCTGAAAACAGATGTCCTCACGACCAAATGCGTCACCGCGATCATCTGCTGTAATACAGTAACGATGTTTTCTGCAGCCCGCCATTCAAGTGTGACTCATTAGAAACTAGAATGTGCTGGTGATACAACAGTTGGCATATATCGAAAAAAATTAAGTTCAACGTAAACTTGTCCCCGTGCTTAACTAATTAAGCACTACGCCATGAAGACGTATGGTGGAGTGGATGTATAGATCCACGGTTTCCTTATTTCGGTATTAGTTGGAGGTGAGTGGTCAGCTTCACGCTCCGGTCCGTTTACCCCCGAGGAAAGAGCCCCTATACCCATTGGATAGGAGGCTGGGCAGGCCCTAGAGCTGCTTGACTGTATCAATATAGCCCCTCAGTAATTTCTCGGCTAGTGAGTCTGATAATACTGATTTCCGTGTTATCACTAGTTCGTAAGCTGCTTGAGCGTGAGTAGCGGGGAAACATGTCTCTTGGTTCTTATGTGCTTTTGAGTCCTTGTGAATGGACATCCTATTATATGTTTAAAAAGGCTGTGAGAATTAATTAATGCTCACGGTTCCCGAACTGTAGCTGTACTGGTGTGGAAGCACCGATAAAATGGCGAATTCTTATAACTTTAGCCCTATCTGGCGTCCCGGCCGACTTTTCGGTTTGGTACTGCTCGATTTCGAAGAGACCGTTTCTCTGTTGCTAGGTTAGTGGTGTCAGATGGTGGAACGGCTGTGAGGGGCTAACTGGAAAGGAAGGGATCACTCCGTGTGAGATATAATTACGGAATTTTCCCTGAGGGACTATAGAAAACGATGAAAACCGCCGGGCCAACATATTTGAGTGCAGTATCGCCCAAACAGGACGTAGCTACTGCACCGGCAGGGTCGAGTGTCGAAGAGAATTGCAGTATTACTGGTCGGGTGACTTCCTGGAGTTGAGGTCTCACGACAGTGACTATCAACAGCATGGGCGCCGGAGGGTGAGGTGGGGCAACTTGACGTCTGCTTCCCCGCTGAATTTTGAAAGTTTGCAAGCGCATTTTCCAGCCTCCCTCCTAGGAAGTTTGGCTGCCCACCTTGGAAAAGATCTTGGCTTCCTCCCCCTGGAAATCAATCTTCCCCCACCCCTGGAAAAATCCTGCCTGCCCCCTTGATCGAGAGTACATTCTTTTGTCATGTAACGCCGTTTAGTTCGGAGAGAGCGCGACGTTTCAGAGGAGCAAGAAACCAGCAGAAGCAGGCGGCAAGCTGAGCCTGTTTCTGCTAATTTTTTTTTCTGCGTACTCTTCGATCCTGAAGATGATGGCGATATATATCTCCGAAATACCGAATTCTCTTTGAAGTGGACAGCATTACAACACAGAAGATTTTGGATTTTGTATTTTTATGCATTTGCTGTCACAAAATGTACTTTGAAGCCGTAAAAAGAGAAACCTACGCTTTAGAAGCGGGTTCTTATAAATGTAGGTGGCAGCACGTATATGGAGCTATTTATACGCTCACCATTGTTTAACGACGCTGTCAGTTGCTCATGTATATAGCGTCGAGCCGTGGAATTAATGGCGAATAATGAACTGGCAAGAACTTGGACAGGCATATTCGTAGCCCAGTTTGAATTTGTGTTCTAGCATTTGCCTGCAAGGACTGAGGGAAACCACGAAAAACCTGAAGTTAGGCTGATCATTGTCGCGACAGAGATTCGAATGGAGCACCACCCGAATGCAAGTCAGAAGCGTTGCTGCTTGAATCAGCCCGCTCTGCGTGGAGTTGTGTGCTTACCGTGTTTGGTTTTTCGTGCTGCAGGTGTTTTGTGTCAGGTATTCGTTTTGTTGCGTGGCAACAGTAATCACTTTGTTTAAAAATGACGGGTGAAAGAACGTTTCCACCTCGCTTAGTGACACTTGTGAATGACATCTGTCCTTTATTTTGTAAATTTCATATGCAGGCCTGTATCTTTCTTTCAACAGTATGACCGGGCGTCTGGATGTGACACATGGAAATCTGATCATCTCTCTAGAAGGTCACAGTTCTAGGTTCGCGTGGATGTTATTTTTCCCTCTTCCATGATGAAGCGAAAAGAGTCACGACGGCCTACTGACAGTTCATTTTTGGATACATAAGAATGAGTAGATGAAATCCAGAGAGACGAAGAAGGGTAAAGTTGTTTGTATGCTTAATTAAATAAGCACCACGACATGAAGATGTATGGGGGAGTGAAATATAGCACCATCATTCTTAAACTCGGCACTTGGTGGAAGTGAGTGGTCAGGTTCACTCCCCGGGCGCTTTACCCCCAGGGAAAGAGCCCCTGGTACCCATCGGACAGGAGGCTGGATGGGCCGCAGATCCGATATGGACGCTGTGGAGAAGAGAAAAATCCCTTTCCCCTGCTGGGAATCGAACCCCTATCGTCAAATCTAGAGGTAAGGCAAATTAAAACGTATCTTGTATAGAGGGCGGACTTGATTAATCTGTGTAAGATCTGAGGTTCTCATGTCGGTGATTGTGAAGATTATTGTATGCTGGGGTGTGACGCCGTGTAGTCTGTTAGAAGTGTATGTTTAGGAGGAACATGTCACCTCTGTCTTTGAAGATAGGCGAGTGGCTCAGGAGAGGAGGCCTGGCTGTTACGCACACTCTTATGGACCTTAGAGTTCTATAAAAGGCGAACAAATTGTTGGCTGACTGGGCGATTGTTGTAATCTCAAGGAAGATTACGCTCCATGACATTAGTTAAGGAAAATATTCATATAAATAACTTGAATCTTAATTCAAGACTGGACGTAATGCGAAGACAGATCTTAACACACCACCGATGTCACTTCGTGTATTCTGCTATATTGTTAGTAGCGCTGTCTACAAATCTGCCGCCTCCTTCTGAAGAGCAGAAGAATATTCTGCTATTGCCGCCTCCTTCTGAAGAGCAGAAGAATATTCTGCTATATTGTTAGTAGCGCTGTCTACAAATCTGCCGCCTCCTTCTGAAGAGCAGAAGAATATTCTGCTATTGCCGCCTCCTTCTGAAGAGCAGAAGAATATTCTGCTATATTGTTAGTAGCGCTGTCTGCAAATCTGCCGCCTCCTTCTGAAGAGCAGAAGAATATTCTGCTATATTCACGTTAACGCTTTTAAAAAGTGAAGGACGGAAAGCCTAGAGTTGTGTCACTTTTATCCTTCCTCAGCACAAGCTAATGAACTGTAGGCCATATTCATTCGGCTAAAACACGGTAATTGCCTTGAAGCACACCCACACTTGCACCGGTGTCTTCAAAAACAGGCAACTTCAAGAAGCAATAACACGTGTATGTGCACACGGAGCAACGTTTGGAATGAAGTGGAGGGAGTTACAACGTTTTTGCTCGCATTTAATGGTAGATGCCATTGTGTTCCATACATCAGCAGCGTGCGACGTAATGAGGTGGTTCTCTACCAATCATCACCATAGAAGTAATTAGGCAGTTGTCGGGTCGGAAGCCTTCGTCTGCACATCCGCCTACACAATGCCATGGCGCGATATAAATAATATTTATTATTGCTAGTGGGGTGGGACTAAGTCCCTTGTACCGCGGCCACTTCTGGCCTATTGTACCAGGATACAAATAATGGTATGGTGCTTGTTGTACTACTGCTCTGACGGGTGGCAGTTGCTGATTGTATTCCCCATCGAATTAACGTTTCTTCCACCTCGGTAGCAATCCATACTCATCAGCAACTTCTTCATGCTTCGTGCCATTGTTGCAATAGTTCGATCGCATTTTACGACATTGTAATACGAAACTATAATTTTGCCTGTTGTTCTGTATGGGTGTGAAACTTGGCCTCTGACATTAAGAGAGAAACATAGACTGAGGGTGTTTGAGAACAGGTTGTTGAGGAGAATACTTGGACTGAAGAGAGACGATGTGACAGGAGGTTGGAGAAAACTGCATAATGAGGAGCTTCATAACTTGTACTCTTCTCCAAGTATAAGTAGAATGATCAAGTCAAGGAGGATGAGATGGGCAGGGCATGTAGCACGAATGGGGGGAAGGGTAATGCATGCAGGATATTGGTGGGAGAGCCAGGAGGAAAAAGACCACTGGGAAGACCAAGACGTATGTGGGTGGACAATATTAAAATGGATCTTAGAGCTGTAGGATGGGATGGAATGAATTGGATTGATCTGGTTCAGGGTAGGAACCAGTGGAGGGTTCTTGTGAACACAGTAATGAGCTTTCGGGTTCCATAAAATGTTGGGGACGTTCTTGAGCGGGTGTACAATTGGCGGCTTCTCAAGAAGGGCTCAGCTCCATGAGTGAGTGAGTGAGTGATAATGTTCATTATACAGAGAAGTTCTATCAAGAAGTCAATCAAAATTGCTCTCAGTAAGAGGACTGTTTTCAGGAATGTTACTCCGTGCAGTCCTGTAGACGTTTCACTGACCAAGATGTCACGTGTAGGGGGGTACTTACTTACTTACTTACT